>NC_072032.1:1319952-1514059 GCF_027791375.1 Indicator indicator | reverse complement strand
GCATCCTTGGAGCCCTCCCTTGGACTCTCTCCAGCAGATCCCTGTCCCTCTTGACATGGGGAGCCCAGAACTGGATGCAATATTCCAAGTGAGGTCTCAGCAGGGCAGAGTAGAGTGGGAGGAGAACCTCCCTGGCTCTGCTGGACACACTCCTCTGCATGTACCCCAGGAAGCCATTGGCCTTCTTGGCCCCCAGGGCACATCATTATTATTGTTATTATTATTATTATTATTATTATTATTATTATTATTATTATTATTACTGCTGCTACTATTACTAGTATTACTATTATTACTATTATTTCTATTATTTACTATTACTATTATTATTACTGTTACTATTGTTATTGTTTTTACCATTGTTGGTGATGAATCTGGTTTTGTTCTGGTAGAAGCTAAAAGCTGAAGCCAGCAACTGGATCCCACTGTGCTGGCAGATCCTTGTACATATCATGAGAAATCAGCTTCTGCTCAGAAAAGCCTCTCACCCTCTGTGGGGAAGAAACAATCTCCTAAGAGGGGTAATGGAAGAAAATAATGGCAAAATAAGGATCAGCTTTCTAAACAGCAACCCCAGCATGGCAACTGCTAAGCCTATGTTCAATTTTTCATGAGGATTACAACAGAGGTGAGTTTTAAGGAGGGATTTGAAGGTAGGCAATGAGGTTTGATTATGCATAACAGAGAGCACAGGAGGACATATCAGGAAAGCAAAAAGGGAGCAAAGAGAAACAGATTCAGAAACTGGTGGAGCAGGGTGATTGCACTAATGCAGCAGCTAGCACAGGAAGAAGGATGCTTTGGGCTCATCTTTCTTAATCTTAGTCTATCCAAGTAGTAAATACACACATCTGAGCATGTCACAATGAGTTCTTTTTATACTTAGTGAGGGAAATGCTCATTCTTAAGTTCTGAATAAATTCAGACTTCTATTCTTAGAATAGGTTGTGCCTTAGAAACAATTTTTTCTTCCCTCCTTAAACAATACAAAGACACTAAGGTATCTCAGATGTAGGTATCTGTGATATGGGTCTTCAAGGATGGCCAAATGCACAAAATCAGTGCCTCCCATTCTCAAACTTCTTTGAGTGAATTAAAGAACCCAGTATGTAGTTCTCCTTGGGTTTAGGTACTCAGCTGTCACTGATAAAAATGGAAATAAAACCCGTTAGATTTAAAACTTCTGTGACCAAAAGGAGGATGGTAACATGTGCTAACACCAGGGAGAAAATCTTTCCAACATTAGTCTGAAGGGGTTTAGGAGAAACAAGATGCCATTAACTGGGATAAGCAAGGAAGATCCTAGAATCATACAACTGTTCAGGTTGAAAAGACCTTTGAGATCATTGAGTTCAACCATTAATCAAACACTGCCACGTCCACCACTAAACCATGTCCCTAAAAGCTACATCTATCTGTCTTCTAAATCACAGAATCACAGAATGTTAGGGGTTGGAAGGCACCTTGAAAGCTCATCCAGTCCAACCCCCCTGCCAGAGCAGGGTCACCTACAGCAGATCACACAGGAACACATCCAGGTGGGCTTGGAATATCTCCAGAGAGGGAGACTCCACAACCCCCCTGGGTAGCCTCTTCCAGTGTTCTGGCACCCTCACAGGGAAAAAAATTCTTCCTCCTGTTTCCATGGAACTTCCTCTGCCTCAACTTCCACCACTGCCCCTTGTGCTGGCATTGGGCATCACCCAGCAGAGCCTGGCTCCAGCCTCTGGGCACTCCCCCTGCACATCTTTATCCCCAGCAATGAGGTCACCTCTCAGGCTCCTCCTCTCCAAGTTCCAGAGCCCTCAGCTCCCTCAGGCTCTCCTCATAAGGGAGAAGTTCCACTCTGATCATCTTGGTGGCCCTGTGCTGGACTCTTTCCAGTATCTCCCTGTCCCTCTTGAACTGAGGGGCCCAGAACTTGACACAATATTAAAATATTTCCAGGGGTGGTGAGTTCCCTGGGAAGTCTGTTCCATCTCTTGACAGCTCTTTTAGTGAAGGACTTTTTTCCCTAATATCCCACCTAAACGTTTCCTGGCACAACGTGAGGCCATTTCCTCTCATCCTGTCACTTGTTACCTCACTCCAGCCTCCTTTCAGGGAGTTGTAGAGAGTGAGAAGTTCTTCTCCCCTCAACCTCTTTTCCTCCAAGCTGAACAACCCTAGGTCCCTCAGCTGTTCCTCAGAAGACTTCAGGATGTCAAAGTCAGTGTCTAAAGTGATAAAGACTGTCACTGTATCTTTGAGGAAAAGCTGTGTCTCTACAGAATGAAGCTGAAAGCAAAGAAATACAACTGATACTAGGCTCAGATCATTGATGGCTATGTTGAGAATCCAGAAATACAATGAAAATCCATTTGCATCAAGGAACATGGAAGTACTATCAGCTACGTCTGTCTGCTTGTGAAAACTTATGTCTAGCAAAGACACTTTAAGACAGTCATCCTTGAGCCCCCAAGTGCAGCAGCACCCACTCAATGCACCTCTCTGTTTCCCAGCAGCCTTCTTTTGTTCCTGATGCAAGTCCAGTAACACAATCAGAAGTCCTATTTCCAGCAAGGCTAATAGCACAATCAGAAGAAGATTTGTTTCCAGCTACCTTTTAAAATTTTCTTTATTTCAAGCAAATAGGTCAAGCTTCAATAAGCTTCACATAGAATCATAGAATTGTCAGGGTTGGAAGGGACCACAAACATCATCTAGTTCCAAACCCCCTGCCATATGCAGGGACACCTCACACTAGATCAAGTTGCTCACAGCCACATCCAGCCTGACTTAAAAGCCTCCAGGGATGAGGCTTCCACCACCTCCCTGGGCAACCTGTGCCAGTGTCTCACCACCCACATGCTGAAGAACTTCTTCCTAATGTCTAATCTGAATCTTCCCTCCTCTAGCTTGGATCCATTCCCCCCAGTCCTATCACTACCCAACACCCAAAAAAAGTCCTTCCCCAGATTTCTTTTAGCCCTCTTAAGATCCTGGAAGACCACAATAAGTTCTCCTTGGAGCCTTCTCTTCTGCAGCCTGAATAGCCCAAACTCTCTCAGTCTGTCCTCATAGGAGAGGAGCTCCAGCCCTCTGAATTTCTTTCAGGCAAATCTGCTCCTCCTAGTCATTTAGCTATTGTCATGTTGCCTGTGTGGTGAGGAAGAGTCACAAGCTTTTTCTGGTTGGCTGCACACTGTGGAGCACAATTTCTGAGTTCTGAAGTTGCCACAAGCAAAGGATGCAACTTCTGTTGCTGCCCCCAAAGGCCATTACAACATCTAGGAAGATGGCATGGACAAATGATGGTTTTGTGCCATGGCATATGTCAAAATCCTGCCTTATCCTCAGAGGAATTTACTGAATAGAATTTAAAGTTTAGTCCTTAGGGGCATAGCCTACCTGAAGCTTTCTGTAGGACCTGAAATCTCACTGACTGAATGTGGATGGAAAGCACTTAACAGGAGACTCAGCCATGCAGCCATGACCCCATGGGTGAACTCTCAGTTTCAATGTCATAAAGATCTCAAGCACCTGAATTCTCTCTTACCTTCAAGGTAATTACTCTTCTGTGACAAGTTATGCACAAAAGTTGCTTAAAAGCTTTTGTGGTTCAGAGTTCATCTCAGAAAGAGCAACCATTGTATTATGTTTTTCCTTGGAGACATCTCTCACAGAAGCTAGAATAAGAGATAATTTCTTTTTTCCATTGCTGCTTGAGCAGACAGTGGAGAATTTAACTATTTTCTTAAGCCAGAACCTTCTCTAGCACGATGTGAAGAATATTTCAGCAAACTTTAGATTATGACATGGAGAATGTCACAATCCAATGCTGTATAATGTAGCAGACATTAACCCCCCCATTGCTTTCCTGCCTGTTCTCTGATGTTAGAGGGGCTGGGTGCGGCTGAGCTTAACACCTCAGTGATGCCCACTTGGATCTTTAGTGTCACTGATTTAACATTCTGGGGAAGGGAATTACGATTCAACGGCAGCCAGGTGCCACACCGCTTCGTGTAACAGGCAACAGGCACAGCTCCCACGGGGATCCGAGCAATGAGGAGGAGCCAGGCAGGGAGCAATGAGCCGCGGCGAGGCGAGCGGCGATACCGCGAATGGGAGCGGCGAGCGGGGGCCCGGCAGGAGCGCAGCGCTCCGAGGAGCCGGCAGCTGTCCGGGGCCGTGACAGCTCTCAGGGGTCTCTGTGGCAGATCTCCGAGGAGGCGGCAGCTGCCTGCGGCCGTGACAGCTCTCAGGGGACGCTATGCAGCGCTCCAGGGTGCCGGCAGCTAGCAGAGATCCACGGCAGCAGCAGCAGCAGTTCTCCGCAGCTCGATCAGGTTCTAAACCAGCTCAGCTTCCAGCAGCTTCTCTCAGCTGTCCTGGGCAGACTCTTCTCGGTAGATCTTCCCTGGAGGTTTTTAAGGCCAGGCTGCATGTGTCTGTGAGCAACTTGATGCAGTGTGAGGTGTCCCTGCCCATGGCAGGGGGATTGGAACTGGATGATCCTTGAGGTCCCTTCCAACACTGACAACTCTGTGATTCCTCGCAGGAGTTGATTCCTCAATAGGCAATCCCCAGCCTCTAGCAGCCAGTTCACTCTTTATCCGATTCCCCTTTCCCCCATCCTGTGATGCTTTTTATACCTTCACACTGCTGCTAAAAATAGCACCACCACCACCCATCCCACCACCACCACCCATCCCACCACCACCACCACCACCCCTTGCCCTGATTCAGCAGCAGAATTCATACCTGGGGCTCCTGCTGCATTTCCAGGGTTCTAAAGGCTCTTGGTCGACCCTTTTGCCAGGGAGTCTCCAGGGCCCCAAAACCTCCAGGAATGAGGCTTCCACCAACTCCCTGGGCAACATCTTCCAGTGTCTCACCACCCTCATGGTGAAAAACTTCTTCCTAACATCCAATCTGAATCTACCCATTTCTAGTTTTTTTTCCATTCCCCCCAGCCCTATCATGTTTATTAGATTGAAAATCGAAGAGGCTCTCAGCCTCTCCTCCCCAGGCAGTGCTCCAGGCTCTTCAGCATTCTCGTAGCCCTCTGCTGACCCTCTTCCAGCAGATCCCTGTCCCTCCTAAATTGGGGAGCCCAAAACTGAAGGCAGTACTCAAGATGAGGTCTCATCAGGGCAGAGTAGAGGGGGAGGAGAACCTCCCTGGCTGTGCTGGCCACACTCCTCTGAATGCCCCCCAGGACCCTCTTGGCCTTCTTGGCCCCCAGGGCACATTGCTGTGCCATGCAGAACTTGCTGCCCACCAGCACTCCCAGGTCCTTCTCCCTGGGGCTGCTCTCCAGCAGATCCCCTCCCAACCTGTCCTGCCACAGTTTATTCTTCCTGCCCAGCTGCAGGACTCTGCACTCATCCTTGTTGAACCTCATTTGGTTCCTCTGTGCCCAGCTCTCAGTCTGTCACTGGATGGCCTCACAGCCTTCAGGTGTCTCAGCCAAGCCTCCCAATCAATGCTGTTGAGAAACACAGATGACAATTCTAGCTGCTACCAATGTAATCGCAACAAAATACATGTCAGATAGCACCAAACTGACTGGATAGCTGGCAAGAGTTCCCAAACTTCTGCTGTGGGATGTAACCAGAAGATAGAGAGGTAGACAAGATTAGGTGGAAAATTATTTGGAAAAATGTGTTCTGCAGGGAAGATGTAGTTAGTTGGTTTTAGTTTTCTATATGTCAAATAACTAATTTAAAGTGAATTATCAAAGAACAGTGGGAAATTTCTCTGCTCAACTTGAGATCTCTACAAGTGTATCTTCATTTAAGCCAGCTGGAGTCACTGCATTCATAGCCAGGTGAGAAAAAAGGACATTTTTAGGACACAATTCTTTTCACCCTAATGAAGACATCTAAACGAGGCCATGATGAATTCTGCTCCAGCAGTGGCTCTGTCTTCTCAGTGAACACAATGGGACTTTGGATGCCTGCCTCATCTGTAGATATTTACATTTGTAGACATTTTGAGTCAGATGGTGTGAGTCTCATTCCGAGGCTTTATTTGGGATGGCAAAGGAGAGCAGTAGTCACAAAATGTATTAAAGTACCCTGGGATAGGACAAGGTGCAATGGATAGAAACTGCAGCACAGGAGGTTCCACCTCAACATGAGGAAGAACTTCATCACTGTGAGGGTCCCAGAGCCCTGGAGCAGGCTGCCCAGAGAGATTGTGGAGTCTTCTTCTCTGGAGCCTTTCCAGCCCTGTCTGGATGTGTTCCTGTGTGACCTGTGCTGGATTCTCTGGTCCTGCTCTGGCAGGGGGTTGCACTCGGTGATCTCTTTGGGTCCCTTCCAACCCCTGACATCCTCTGACTCTGTGTAAAGCAAAGGCATTCCATAAGAGGATATGCTCCAAGTAAGACACCCAGACACAAAGACTTCATGCTTAGATTCATAGAATCACAGAATTGTTTGGGTTGAAAAGGACCCTCAAGGTCATCTAGTTCCAACCCTCCCCATCACAGGCAGGGACAGCTTCCATTAGACCATGTTGCTTAAGGCTTCACCCAGCCTGGCCCTGAACCTGGGCAACCTGTTTCAGTGTCTCACCACCCTCACTGTAAAAAGTTTCTTCCTAATCTCCCATCTAAATCTCCCCTCTTCCAGCTTCAATCCATCCCCATCTCCTGGCACTCCCAGCCCTTATAAAAAGTCCCTCCCCAGCTCTCCTGTAGCCCTTCAATTACTGGAAGGTTATTCCCTGGAGCCTTCTCTTCTCCAGGATGAACAGCCCCAACTCCCTCAGCCTGTCCCCATAGGGGAGGCTCTCCAGCCCTCTGACCATCCTTGTGACCTCCTCTGGACCCACTCCAACAGTTCCATGTCCCTGTTGCGTTGGTGACCCAGAACTGGAGGCAGTGCTGCAGGTGGGGTCTGAGCAGAGCAGAGCAGAGGGGCAGAATCCCCTCCCTTGCCCTGCTGCTCTCCCTTCTTTGGATGCACACTGATTTTGATTCTATGAGGTATCTGTTGCAAAGCAGATTTGCAGCAGGATGCTAATCCAACAGTACTTAGCAGCTCAAAAATTGAACTGCAGAAAACACATTACCATGTGCTGGGGGTGAGCTCCCTCCGACACTGAGAAGGACTCAGCACTGCAGGAAGCAAACACAAATTATTTCTATGCACAGCCTTTATTGTGAATGTCTTCTTTTCAATAGCTTGCTTTCAACAACTTTCAATTGGGTTTGATACTCTCTACGAGAACACTATTTATTATTCACTAGGATTTACCAAACAAATGTGCTTTTAAGTAATTTCCAGGCTCTGAGCCCTTCTCAGGTGCTGTGCTACAGGTGCAGGCTGTCACATGCTGGTATTAATGGAACTTATTCCACACTGAACTTAGGGTCAAGCCATATTCAGTATTTTGTGAGCTTTTTATTGTGTTCCTTGCTCACAGATACTTCTGAGACTTAATTAGGTGGAAGATATGAAAGGGAAGGTGAAAAAGAAATAATGCATTTTATTTTTTTTATTAAAACCAAACAAAACCAAACAACTCTGTGTTGGATTTAATAACTTCTCAGAATTCAAGAACCTTTTTTGTAATTGAAAAGCACCCATCCAGATGCAGGCACCTAACAGCACCACGAGAGGAACTGGACACTCTTTCTCTCTTCTGCAGTGAATTCAGACACCATGGCAGAATGGTCCAGGCTGGAAGTGACCTCCAAAGCTCATCCAGTCCAACTCCCCTGCAGTCAGCAGGGACATCCTCCACTAGATCAGGTTGCCCACAGCCCTGTCCAGCCTCACCTTCAATATCTCCAGGGATGGGACCTCAACCACCTCCCTGGGCAACCTGTTGCAGTGTTCCACCACCCTCCTGGTGCAGAACTCATTCCTAACATCCAATCTCAATCTGCTCTGCTCTACTTTGAAGCCATTGCCCCTGGTCCCGTCCCTGCAGCCCTTTGCAAACAGTCTCTCTCCATCCTTCTTGTAGCTCCCTTCACATACTGGAAGGTTACTATTAGGTCTCCCTAGAGCCTTCTCTTCTCCAGGCTGCACACCCCCAGCTCCCTCAGCCTGTCCTCATAGCAGAGCTCCTGCAACCCCCTGATCATTTTTGTGTCCTTTGCTCTGGGGAAATATAAGGTAGAAAACCTTAAAAACTTTCAGCTTCAAAAATAAAGCAGACACAAGCAGAGTGATGCAAGGGATGAGCAGAGTGAAAGGAATGATTATTCCTCAGCTCCACAACTCCATACATTTATTATGTTTTATTGGTTATGTTTTGAGACTAAGGGAGATTTTGTGGTGGAGCAATAAATTAGATGAAAAGACAAAAGAGGAGATAGGAGCGCTGCAATCACAGGCTCACAGGATGTTAGGGGTTGGAAGAGACCTCTGGAGAGCTTCCAGTCCAATCCCCCTGCCAGAGCAGGACCAGAGAATCCAGCACAGGTCACACAGGAACACATCCAGACAGGGCTGGAAAGTCTCCAGAGAAGGAGACTCCACAACCTCTCTGGGCAGCCTGTTGAGGTAGAACCTCCTGTGCTGTAGTTTATATCCATTGGCCCTTGTCCTATCCCATAGTGCAACTGAGCAGAGCCTGTCCCTGTCCCTTTCTTCCTGACCCCCAGCCCTTAGCTGTTGATAGATGGTGATAAAGATCCCCTCTCAGTCTTCTCCTCTCCAGACTCAAATGATGAGAGTGGAACAAGGAGGAGGAAAACGTTATGAGAGGTAGAAACAAAATGCAGTGTGAGAGAGAAGGCTGGAGCACAGAGGAGCTGGGCTGGGCTTCCTGGCCAGCCAAGAGTCAGCAGGACAGCAAAAGCTGATGACAGCCTGTTGGTGACAGACCATCAGCCAATCTCTTGACACCACAGCCTCCTTGGTGCAAAAACTTTTTTCCTCTGTGACTATATTTGCAAATCTTTGGTTTCCTTGAGCACATCCAATTCTACTTCCTTGCAGTAAATGAATACTGTCCAAGCTGCTAAAGAGCAGGCAGTGATACTCATGCAGGGTGATGTCAGCTGTTGGGAAGCATGCAAAGAGAAGTGCAGAAACAATGCACCTGCACTGCCTTTGGAATGAACTTTCTCTGCTCCTGGAGCCATAGTCCACTCTGCATTTGTCCAGACTGAATATCTCTGGGTGCTCAACTGCCTGCACGACCTCTGTCCTCTGCTTCTTTCAGTAGGATCAGTGGTGAACGTGGTGGAGAGGGAAAACTCTTGTGAGGATGAATCCAACAGGATTAAAAAAAAATAAAAATTAGACAGTGATCTTCTCCTCATTGATTTCACTTTGTTAATTTATGCAAAAAGCCAGACTCAATTAGCTGTTTTTATAATTACACCTGAATCCCTTTATATCCCTACTGAATAATTCCAGGTTTCTTCTGAGGTTCTTGTATTATTTGGCTACCACACCCCAAAGAACTGTGCCAGCTAACACAGGCTGGGTGCAAGAGTGTGTTGAGAAAGAGACTCAGGAGTGTTGGGTGCTGAGCAGCTCCCCAGGAGCCAGCAGTGCCCTCCTGCAGCCCAGCAGGCAGCTGTGTGCTGGGCTGTGGCCAGAGCAGCATGGACAATAGGGCAAGAGGGGATTCTGCCCGTTGGCTTTGCTCTGCTGAGACCTCACCTCCAATCCTGCCTCCAGTTCTGGTGTCCCCAGCAGAAGAAGGGCACAGAGCTGATGGAGTGAGTCCAGAGGAGGCCACAAAGATGATCCAAGGGCTGGAGCAGTGCTGCTGTAAGGATGTGAGGATAGGCTAAGGGAGCCGGGGGTGTGCAGCCAGGAGAACACTCTGGGAGGACTTCAGATCTTCCCTCCAATACCAGAACAAAACCTGCAAGAAGGCTGGAGAGGGACATTTCGTAAGGGGACAGGACAAGGGGGAAAGGTTTGAAGCAGAGGGAGAGCAGGGTTAGACTGCAGCTTAGGAAGAAGTTCTTCAATATGCAGGTGGTGAGTCTCTGGAACAGGTTGCCCAGGGAGGTTTGTGATGCCCCCTCCTTGGGGGTGTTCAAGGCCAAGTTGTTGTCCCTGCCCATGGCAGGAGGGTTGGAGAGGATGATCTCCGAGGTCCCTTGCAGTCTAAGCCGTTCTATGACTCCATGAACATGGATTCACTCACCCCTTGGTCTCTCCAAGGGCAGTAAGAGTTCTCAGTAGCTGAGTAGATCACAGCAATGGTTTTTGCAGCATGGAGTGGCTGAACAGTAAAATCTTTTATTTATGAACCTTCCACTATTCTCTCAGTCCAAGCAATGATTCCAAACGTGTGGAGGGATTGATCATCTGACTCTGCTCTCTTCATCAGCTTCACCCTGAAGCAAGAGAAGAGAAGCTAGTGGATCATAGGAATGGAGAAACACATTCAGCAAAGTCACATAAACACACACAACATTTCTGTCTCTTTCAAGACACTGATATTGAACACCATAATGTGTCACTTCCTATTTTGGCTTCAATACATTCAGAAGCAAATCTTTTCCATGCTTGCTTTGAATCCAGAAAAGCTGCTTGGCTTTAATGGAATATCAAAGGGTCTATAGAAGAAGAAAAAGCTTAAAAGAAAGAGGAATTATAAACACAATATTTCCAGGAGCTGTAATCCAAGGCTGAGCCTGAGTTATTCATTCTTCCTCCTCAACTTTTGCAAGCACAAATTAATTTTAAGGTTGAAGCCATCTATGGGACAGCTGAAGTGGAATCCCTTGGGCAAAACACAGACAAGAACACATTTACTGTTCCCCAAGGACTTTCACCACTTTTAGTACTTTTAGTCTTTTCACCAAGCTGGGTGCCTCCAGAAGTTTTGACTGATTCCAGATACACCTTTTGGAATGGATTAAATGGATTAATCCCTACTTAGCTTAGTGTGGCTGGTGCATTGGTTACACTACCACTGCCTGAAGCAACGTGAGTTGAGTTGCTTCCTTGTCCTCAGCTGAGCAGGTAGGGGGCTTCCAAACACCTTCAGGGATGGGGATTCAGTCACCTCCCTGAGGATCCTGTTCCTGTACTTGGAGAACCCTTTCAATCAAGAGCTTTCTTCTAATACCCAGCCTAAACCTCCCCTAGTGCAACTTGAGGCCATTTCCTCTCCTCCTCTCACCTGTTGCCCAGGCAAGTTGCATCAGATTGCGAAGGGAGGTTGCTGAGGCCTCATCCCTGGAGATATTCAAGGTCATGCTTGACAAGGTTCTGAGCAACCTGCTCTAGTGGAGGATGTCCCTGCTGACTGCAGAGTGCTGGAGGTCTCTTCCAACCCAAACCATTCTATGATTCTATGATCTGTGATTCCATGATTCTATGATTCTGTGATTCCATGATTTTATGATTTTGTGATTCCATGATTCTATGATTCGGTGAGTCCATGATTCTATGATTCTGTGATTCCATGATTTTGTGATTCTGTGATTTCATGATTCTATGATTCTGTGATTTCATGATTCTGTGATTCCATGATTTTATGATTCTGTGATTTCATGATTCTATGACTGTTACTTGGGACACCAAAGTAACAACAGACCAAGAACCTCCTCACTCCAACCTCCTTCCAGGAAGCTGTAGTGAGCCAGAAGTTCTCCCCTCAGCCTTCTCCAGCTAAAGAACCCCAGGTCCCTTAGCTGCTCCTCACATGAGTTTTTCTCCTGACCCTTCACCAGCCTCATTGCTCTTCTCTGAACCCAAAACACAGCAATTGCAATCAACTAACCTAATTCTTTTTAAGCAGCTTGGAGATGTACATTGGAGTCCTGGAAGCAGTATAGAGAGTTTGGTGATGCACCAAGATAAAAACACATTATAAAGACCAGGAGGAGAGACCATTGCAGGCTGCTGCATGACTTCCATTTGCATGGTTTGTGTGAAGGGTGATGATGCACAATGAACACTGCTAAAGACTGTCACCCAAGACAAGATATTTGCTCTTTCTGGGTCACAATATGCAAAAGCAGCTATAATCTCTTTCCATTGTCTGCATTTCAATTAAAAAGTCATTAGTCATAGAACCATAGAAACGTTTTCATTGGAAGGGACCTTGAAGTTCCAAGCCTCCTGCCATGGTCATGGATACCTTCTACTAACTCAGGTTGCTCGAGGCTTCATCCAACCAAGCCTTGAACAGTTCCAGGGAGGGGAAACCACAACCTCCCTGGGCAATCTGTTCCAGAGTCTCACCACCCTCACTGTTAAGAATTTTTTCCTAATCTCCTGTTTAAGTCTCCCTTCCTCAATGTTCAGTTCATTGCTCCTCATCCTGTCACTCCAAGCCCCTGTAAAAAGTCCCTCCCCAGCTCTGTAGCGCCATTCAGGTACTGGAAGCTGCTCTAAGGTCTCCTCAGAGTCGTCTTTTCTCCAGGCTGAACAGTCCCAACTCTCTCAGCCTGTCCCCATAGTGGAGGCTCTCCAGCCCTCTGATCAACTTTGTGGCCTTCTCTGGACCCACTCCAACAGTTTCAGGTCCTTCTTCTTAGCTTTATTTCCTAAAAACTCAATGCTTACTATCGCCTATGGGGAAACAGAAGCAGCCCCAAAACAGTGAAAATAAATAGGTTTGGGTGGGGTTTTTTTAATCATAGCCACCAGCGGTAGGTGAACACACATTTTAAACTTGTTCAGTAGTGTCACTGCCCTGAGACCATACCAACATTTTCAGTTGCTGCTTCCCTTTAACAACAAAACTCTGATCTAGGTGAGAGACTGTGAGGGAGGATGTTCCATGACACCACAGCAAGGGGAAATGTGGAACTTTGCATTCTGAGATGTAAGCAACCTGATTGCTTGGTAAAATGGTATCAGAATGTGATGGTTTGAAACTGTCTTTTTAATTTTTCTTCTCAAAGCTCAAGCAGAGAAAGCTAAAGAATGTAAATAAGTCACTATTGGGTGCAAGAAAGCCAAATAATGATTGTTCTGAACACTTCCATTGGAGAGAGAGAAATGTTTAAGAACCACTACTCAAAACAAGGCTGGGGCAGTCGGGGTCTGAGCTCTCAGCTTGCTTGCTGGGCTGTCTGGCTGCTGTTGCTTCTTTTCTGGCTGAAGATAACACACTGACCTTGACAAGCTCAGTCTAACAGCCTCTCTGCTTCTTGACTCTCTGCCTTCTGACAGGAGGGCCTGGGGGGAGAAAGCCCCTTGGGAAAGGCCCCTTTGGGGGAAGCAAAGGGAGCTTGGTTGTGCTTTTCTGTTGATTGTACCTATTTGTAACTGTTGTGAACAGTGTCTATTTGTACAGATTCATTGCATTCCATCACAGATTGTAGATTTGCTTGCAAATACAGCTTGCATTTGCTTCCAGACTGAGCTAGCCTGGGTATTGCCAGTGTGGGGAGGATTTCAGCTCTCACACTGATGCACAGAAGTAGAGCAAGCTCCCAGGGCCCCTTTGACAGCCACAACAGGAGCTTGGAAAAGGCTGCAGTAATTGCCTGCATAGAACTGTGTGATCATTAACTGTTAACCTGAAACTTCAGTAATGTTTTATTTTACCCATGAGTGATTTTACACCTTCAGAGTGAGCTCTGCTGTGCTGTCAGTCTTCCCAGAATAATTCCCTCGACTTTGCTGGTGCTTTGGTTCCAAACTCAACCTGCTCTCTGCTGGCACGCTGCTGGCACAAGCAGAAAGCAGGAGCATAAAATAATCATTTATGCAATGCAACTGGAAGGATTGCAAGGAATAATGTGAGGGGTTTGCTGCAAAACTACAAGGAAAAGGAAAAGCCTAGAGATGATACTTGAAGCAACTCCAAAGCCAGTGACTTGTCTGTTGAGGTAGACTCTGCAATATTTTTCTTCCATTCAGGCCTCACTTGGAATATTGCAGCCAGTTCTGGGCTCCCCAGGTCAAGAGGGACAGGGATCTGCTGGAGAGAGTCCAAGGGAGGGCTCCAAGGATACTGAAGGGCTTGGAACACTGCCTGGGGAGGAGAAGCTGAGAGCCCTGGGGCTGTTTAGTCTGGAGAGGAGAAGGCTCAGAGGGATCTTATCAATGTCTATCAATAGCTGAGGGCTGGGGGTCAGGAGGGAGGGGACAGGGACAGGCTCTGCTCACTTGTGCCCTGTGATAGGACAAGGGACAACAGATGGAAACTGCAGCCCAGGAGGCTCCACCTCAACGTGAGGAGGAACTTCTTGAGTGTGAGGGTCCCAGAGCCCTGGAGCAGGCTGCCCAGAGAGGTTGTGGAGTCTCCTTCTCTGGAGCCTTTCCAGCCCTGTCTGGATGTGTTCCTGTGTGACCTGTGCTGGATTCTCTGGTCCTGCTCTGGCAGGGGGTGGGACTGGAAGATCTCCAGAGGTCCCTTCCAACCCCTAACATCCTGTGAGCCTGTGAGCCTGTATTTATTGTACTGTACAAGCAATGTGGAGGTAAAAATTTGTATCCTGGAAGCATTATAGTCAGGTGAGCTGGGTATGCAGCAAACATAAATAGAGGCAAATACAGTTAAGCAAGTTGGAGTCTCTCTAGGAGCTGTCTTTCTCCTGTTAATAGTGCTGGGTGTTTCAATTCCCTCTCTATTTAGAATCATAGAATGGCTTTGTTTGGAAAAGACCTTTAAGACCTTTGAGTCCAACCATTCTCTAACTCTGCCAAGGACGGTGCTAAACCATGGCCCTCATCACCACATCTCTGTGACTTCCAAACAGCTCCAGGGATGGGGCTTCAGCCACCTACCTAGGCAGCTTGTTCCAGCCTTTGAAATTTTAAGACCTTAATGATTATCCAGTTCCAACCCCCTGCCATGGGCAGGGACATCTCACACTAACCCAAGCTGCTCAAGACCTCATCCAACCTGACCTTGAACACCTCCAGGGAAGGAGCATCCACAACCTCCCTGGGCAACCTGTTCCAGGCTCTCACCTCCCTCACTGGAAAGAATTTCTTCCTAATCTCCAGTCTCTATCTCCCCCCTTCCAGCTTCAATCCATTCCCCTTTGTCCAGTATCACAGTCTCACAGTATATCAGAGGTTGGAAGGGACCTCCAGAGATCATCAGGTCCAACCCCCCTGCCAGAGCAGCATCACTCAGGGTAGTCTGCACAGGAATGCATCCAGGTGGGGTTGGAAAGTCTCCAGAGAAGAAGACTCCCCAATCCCCCTGGGCAGCCTGCTCCAGGGCTCTGTCACCCTCACTGGAGAGAAGTTTCTCCTCCTGTTGAGCTGAAATCTTCTATGTTCAAGTTTCTCTCCATTGTTCCTTGGCTTATCACTGTGAACCACCCAAAAGAGCCTGGCCTGCTCCACTTGACACCCACCCTCAGATATTTTTCCACATTGATCAGATCCCCTCTCAGTCTTCTCTTCTCCAGACTAAACAGTCCCAGGGCTCTCAGTCTCTCTTCACAGGGGAGATGCTCAAGTCCCCTAAACATCCTCCTGGCTCTCCCTTGAATTCTCTCCAGCAGGTCTCTGTCTCTCTTGAACTGGGGAGCCCCAAACTGGACACAGCATTGCAGGGGTGGTCTCAGCAGGGCAGAGTAGAGAGGCAGAAGAACTTCCCTAGCCCTGTTTTCTACGTTTTATGCCACATACTTTTCTTTCCCATGTGTCCTGATTTTGAATCCATTATTTTGCATACAGTAAACTTTTTCTCTTTCCTTCTCATTCTGTTTTGCTTCTGCACTTCATTTCTTTCCTGTCATTCTCTGGCTGCCTGACTACATTCCATTGTAGCAGTAAAGTTATCCAGAGATATCTAATTTGGGACTATGATTGAAAACACCTCTGCCAGGTTCTGTCTGTCTGGTAAAAAGTGTGCTGCAGCATTTAAATTTTAAAGATGTTATAAGTGACAATATTTTTGTTAGCAAAACTAATAACACAGATCAGGTAATGTGTCATAGAAAGCAGCCTGGGCTTGGTAGCTCAGTGATGAATTAAAAGCAAGCTAGTGGGTTTTGATGCCTCATAAGTGATTAAAGCATAATCACACAAGCAGCTGAGATATTTTTAACTCTAGTTCTGCTGTGTTAAGGTCAGGAAAGGCATGAAACAATGTGAGGAAGAAATTGAGCCATGTTCTGCTGAGCCACCATTGTGCTCTTGCAGCCCACACCTGTCCTGGGCTGCATCCCCAAAGGGAGGGGATTCTGCCCCTCTGCTCTGCTCCCTTGATACCTACAATGCTGAGGCAAACTCTGGTGATCCCAGGAGAGGAAGGCTATGGAATTGTTAGAGTGAGTCCAGAGGAGGCCATGAAGATGAGCAAAGAGCTGGAGCACCTCCCCTGTGGGGACAGGTGAGAGAGTTGGGGCTGTTCAGCCTGGAGAAGGCTCCAGGGAGACCTTAGAGCAACCTTCCAGTATTTGAATGAGGCTATAGGAAAGCTGGGGAGGGGCTCCTGACAAGGGCTGGGAGTGCCAGGATGAGAGGTAATGACTTTGGACTGGAAGAAGCTCAATCTAGATGAGACAATAAGTGGAATGATGACAACAAGAGGATGATTAGGGGATGCTTAGGGGACTTGAGCATCTCCCCTATGAAGAGAGCCTGAGAGCCCTGGGGCTGTTTAGTCTGGAGAAGAGAAGGCTGAGAGGGATCTGATCAATGTCTATCAATAGCTGAGGGGTGGGTGTCAAGGGGAGGGGGCCAGGCTCTTGTGGGTGGTTCACAGTGATAAGCCAAGGAACAATGGATACAAACTTGAACAGAGAAGATTTCAGCTCAACATGAGGAGAAACTTCTTGACAGTGAGGGTGACAGAGCCCTGCAGCAGGCTGCCCAGGGGGGTTGTGGAGTCTCCTTCTCTGGAGCCTTTCCAACCCCACCTGGATGCATTCATGTGCAGACTACCCTAAGTGCTGCTGCTCTGGCAGGGGGGTTGAACCTGATGATCTCTGGAGGTCCCTTCCAACCTCTGATATACTGTGAGGCTGTGAGACTGTGAAATTCTCCCCCATGGCACTAGAACAGGTTGCCCAGAGAAGCTGTGGAGGCTTCAAGTCTGGAAGTGTTCAAAGCCAAGCTGGATGGAGCCTTGACCAGCTTGGTCCAGAGGAAAGTGTCCCTGCCTATGGCAGGGTCTTGGAACTAGATGGTCTCTAAGGTCCTTTCCATCCCAAACCATTCCATGATTGTATGATTGGAAGGGATTTCTCTTATTAGTAATGATACAAGTTTATGAGTTCTCACAGATGGAATTACAGAGGGAATAAAAGGAGTTAAAAATAGGAAATAAAATCAGAGTAATAATAGTAATGACAATAGTTCTAACAAAAGGTTAGATTGGACCTGGAACTTCTGTGGTTGTTATAATTGGTGGAATTATTGGTGGGTATGTTCTTAGCTTAGGTTAATCTCTTGGGGCTAGTCTGGAAAGAGACTGTTTTACTGTAGACAATATGAGTACAGGAGGTTAATGTAAAGCTTTTATTGCTCTTCTTACCCTTTCCCATTGAGTTTAAAGTCATTCTCACAAGCTCCATCCCTGGAGGTGTTTAAGGCCAGGCTGGATGAGGCTCTGGCCAGCCTGCTCTAGTGTGAGGTGTCCCTGCCCATGGCAGGGGGGTTGGAAGTGGATGATCCTTGTGGTCCCTTCCAACCCTGACTGATTCTATGATTCTATGATTCTATGATTCTAAGCTGGAATATTTTAGAGTCTGAATTCACTTCTCTATCTTCTGGAAGAACCCTGAGGCCAGAAACAACAGAAGAGAATAGAACAGAATGGCTTAGGTGACCTTGAAGATCATCTACTCCAACCCCTCTGCTGTGGGCAGGAACACTTCTCAGCTAGGCTTGGTTGTCCAAGGCCTCATCTAACCTGGCCCTGAACACCTCCAGGAAGGAGCTATCCACAACCTCCCTGGGCAACCTGTTCCAGAGTCTCACCACCCTCCTACTGCAGAACTTCTTCCTCAGCTCCCCTCCTAGTCTCTGGCTTTCTCTCCCCTGTTTGCAACAATACAATGGAAAAGTCCTTTATATGAACACACAGCAAAGAAGGAAGCTGCAGGTCATCCTAGGTGATAGGTTCTGAAAGATCAAAAGCAATAGAATGAAAATTAACAAAAAAAAGCACCACAACCTTTTTATTTCTTTATAAGCTATCCAGATAATGATGATGCCTGGAGAGAAACAGAGAAGTAATTCTGTGCTCAAGCTGCCTAACATTAGGCTGAGTAAAGCTTCTTAAACTATGCTACAGAGAACAATTCCACACTAATGGAACATGAACTTAGATGATCTCAGATAATCTTTGCCAAAGCAGATTCTTCTGGGGCTACTTTTTTTTTTTCCCCTCTCTGATATACCCATTAATGGCTTATAAAGGAGAAGTTAAAGGAGTGAATTCAAAAGGCTGCATCAAAAAAGTTCTCACTAATTGGTCAAGGCATCACTTTAGGAGAAGACATCGACTGCAGTCTCTAGTATTTGGATCAGAATATTATAAATCATAGAATGGCTTAGATTGGAAGGGAGTTTAAAGATCATCTACTCCAACCTCCCTGCCATGAGCAGGGACTCCTCTCAACTACAGTTGGATGCTCAAGGTTTCATCCAAGGTGACCTTGAACACCTTCAGGGAGGAGGCATCCCCAGCCTCTCTGGTCAGCCTGTTCCAGAGTCTCACCACCCTGGAACTGAAGAACTTCTTCCTAAGACCCAGTCTAAACCTATTCTTCCTCAGCTTCAAACTATTCCCCTTATTCCAGCACTAGACATCCTTATAATTGTTCCACATTTTTCCTCAGTGTATTTAATTTTCTCCCCCTCTACTCCACTCTGCTGAGACCCCACCTTGAGCACTGTGTCCAGTTCTGGAGCCCCTAATACAGGAAAGATCTGGAGGTGCTGGAAGGTGTCCAGAGAAGGGCCATGAGGATGAGCAGAGGGCTGGAGCTGCTCTGCTGTGAGAACAGACTGAGAGAGTTGGGGTTGTTCAATCTGGAGAAGAGAAGGCTCCAAGGAGACCTTCTTGTCACCTTCCAGGATCTGAAGGGGGCTATGATGGACTTCTTGAGGTGTCAGGTAGTGATAGGACTGGGGGGAATGGATCCAAGCTAGAGGAGGGGAGATTTAGATTAGACATTAGGAAGTAGTTCTTCAGCATGAGGGTGGTGAGACACTGGCACAGGTTGCCCAGGGAGGTGGTGGAAGCCTCATCCTTGGAGGTTTTTGCAGCCAGGCTGGATGTGGCTGTGAGCAACCTGCTGTAGTGTGAGTTGTCCCTGCCCATGGCAGGGGGGTTGGAACTGGATGATCCTTGAGGTCCATTCCAACCCTGACAATTCTATGATTCTACCCTTTTCCATGTGTTAATCTGTAGGTATGTGTTAGAAAGCAAGCTTGACAAATCTAGGTAGAAGATGTTTAACTTGTAGCATGATTTAATGGAAGTTTTTTTACCTGTCAGTGCCTTTTTTTTTTTGCTCCCATATATTTGGTTTGAAATTGGAGAAGAATTTGGTTTGCTCCTTATATATGGTTCAAAGTTAGAGAAGAAGATATTTAGGCTGGATGTTAGGAACAAGTTCTTGGCCATGAGGGTTCAGGGTTGCCCAGAGAGATAGCTGAGAAACCATCCCTGGAGATATTCAAGGTGAGGCTGGGCAGGGCTCTGGGCAACCTGATCTAGTGGAGGATGTCCCTGATGACTGCAGGGGGTTTGGACTAGATGACCTCTGGAGGTCCCTTCCAACCCAATCCATTCTATGATTCTATGATTCTATTGTGTGATTAGGAAAGTGACTTTGGAGTTATAACCAAAGCACAGCCCTCCTGATACAGTAATGGAAGTAAACACCTGGAGCATGTGTGTGCAGCTGGCAAGGCCCCCAGAAGTTCAGTAGTCTCCACAACATTAACAGCCACAATAAGCAAAGTTATCTGGGTTGCACTCCTCAGTGTTGCAGTGAAACAGGAGACACTTAAGGTATGAAAAGTAACTGCAGCTATAAAGTCCTAAACAGCTGTAGATGTGCTCCAATATCCAACAGTTCCATAGTATGCTGGAAATGAAAAGGTTAGAATAAATCAGACCATGACACTCATCCTATGACCCCCATAAAACAGCTCCTAAAAACCCCAGAAGAGCTTTCCCTGCTTGGTCCATTCTGGTAAGTCATTGCTCCCCTACCAGTGCCTTACAGTTCAAGACCACTGGCAGTGGAGCATTGCTGTTGTGTGGTGTTTTGTGCTCTGTTAAACACCACGGCTGCTGTGGTTCCTGAAAACTTTCCTGCCTTGTCCTTGAAGAGCACTCCCCTGTACTCATCAATAAATCAAACCATAATGAGACTTAATGAAAGCAGAGGCTTTGTCCAATAAAACCCTGATGCCACTTTCTGCTATTAACTCAGTGAAAGGCTGGTTGGTTGCACATGGCAGGTGATGGCTCAAGTAGGGATTGCCAGGAGGGCAAACCATCATCATTTCCCCCACGGGGATCTCCATCATCCTGGGGTTGAGAAGCACTTACCAAATTACTTGCTTTCCTGTTGTTATAGGCAGAATTAGTTCCCCCTCACACACCCAACCATTTATATTTTGGTATATCTGCCCCAGAGAGCAAATCTCCACCACACTCAGAATTTGGAAGCAAAAATAGAATTGTATTTGCAAAAGAAACTAAATATAACAATAGATAATGTAATAAACATGTACAGAGTATATTTACATATATATATATACACACAGTTTAACAGCTCATACAAGTTCCCCTTGCCCCCATTCCCCTTAGGCACAAAGGACCCGAAGAAAAGCTCAGCCTCCTCCCTTCCCCTAGTACCTCTTACAGAAACCAAACAGCAAACCCCACGGTCAGAAGGAAGAGACCACAGTCCAAATCCCACAAGCAAAGCAGCAGGATCCAGCAGCCAAGAGTCAAGAGAGCCTAAAACAGCTCTGCTACAATATAGGTTTTCAATACTCCAATGGAATGATCTTAACATATCTGTTCCTATTGTTCTTCAGACCAAGCAATGCTCCAGGCTTGGGGCAGTGTGGTTGGAAAGCTGCTGGCAGGAAGGGACCTGGGGCTGCTAATGGACAAGCAGCTGAAGAGGAGCCAGCAGTGCCCAGGTGGCCAAGAAAGCCAAAGGCATCCTGGCTGGGATCAGCAATGCTGTGTCCAGCAGGAGCAGGGAGGGGATTAAACCCTGGGACTCAGCTCTGGGGAGGCCACACCTTGAGAGTTGTGTCCAGTTTTGGGCACCTCAATCCAAGAGAGATGTGGAGGTGCTGGAGCCAGGGCAGAGGAGGGCAAGGAAGCTGTGAAGGGCCTGGAGAATAAATCTGATGAGGAGAGACTGAAGGAGCTGGGGATGGTTAGTGTGGAGAAGAGGAGGCTAAAGGGAGACCTCATTTCTCTCTACATCTACCTGAAAGGAGGTTGTGGAGAGGTTGGTGCTGGTCTCTTCTCACAGATAATTAGTGACAGAACAAGAGGGAATGGCCTCAAGCTGCAGCTGGGTAGGTTTAGACTGGACAGTAGGAAGAATCTTTTCGCAGCAAGAGTGGTCAGGGATTGGAATGTGCTGCCCAGGGAGGTGGTGGAGTCACCAACCCTGAATGTGTTTAAAGGTGGTTTGGATGTGGTGCTTGGGGATATGGTTTAGGGGTGAGCCTTGTAGAGTAGGGTTCTGGGTTGGACTGGGTGATCCTGAGGCTCTTTTCCAACCTGAATGTTTCTGTGATTCTGTGATCAATTTAATCAGTTGAACTGATCATTGCAATAATGTAAACTCTGAGGAGTCCATCCCTCTTGAACTGTCCAAAACCTGAGGAAAATTCTGTTTACAACTAAATTTTAGTTTCAAACTGTGTACACCTGTGAAGTAAGAGAGCTACAAAGTCAGAATTAAGAAAATGCAATAGTGATAAAAGGGATAAAAGTGATCTTAAATACACCAAAGAGTTATAAAAATCACAGATCCTGCTCTTCCACTATCTTTACACAGTTTAATTTAGTTTAAGACTTCAGGTCTCATCTGATTTGCATGGTCCATTTCTACTGCTGTTGTCTTAATTCAGACTTACCTACCAATTATCCCAGGGCCTGTTCTAGTAGCTGGAAATTTGGGACACCCAGCTGAGCCAAAGCCTAGAAGTCAAAAGAACAATATTATCTCACTGTATTACAGCTGGCCATGTTTTTTCCACGTAACAGCTTAGCCTCTTACATGGTACAAACCTAAGATGTCATTCCCTGCCTTGCTTCTGTCTGGGGTCAGTGTCTCCACTAAATCACTCATTCAACAGAGAAGAGGAGACATCTCCCATCTGGGTGAAGCCCCAGGAAACCTGTGCTGAAGAGTGCTCAGACGTCTCAGTCCTGTACTGCAAAGTGTGTTTCTGCAAACTCTTTCTCCTGTTTACATTTGCACAAATACACTTGCCTTCATCTTGCAGAGAGAGAATCAGAGAAGCCCCATTCCAATTGGGAAAAGCAAACCATACTCAGATTCTGTTATTTGAGACTTGTGCAAATTTACTCAAATATGGCACCAGAGTGGAACTTTTCTGTTGGCTGTTCCTGAGTGAGATTTCATTTTCATTCATAGATTCATAGAATTGTTTAGGTTGGAAGAGAGTTTAAAGATCATCTAGTTCAAAGCCCCCTGCCATGGGCATGGACACCTCCTACCAGCCCAAGTTGCTCAAGGCTTCATCCAAGCTGACCTTGAACACCTTCAGGGAGGAGGCATCCCCATCCTCTCTGGTCAGCCTGTTCCAGAGTCTCACCACCCTGGAACTGAAGAACTTCTTCCTAAGACCCAATCTAAACCTATTCTTCCTCAGCTTCAAACTATTCCCCTTATTCCAGCACTAGACACCCTTATGATTGTTCCACATTTTTCCTCAGTGTATTTAATTTTCTCCCCCTCTACTCCACTCTGCTGAGACCCCACCTTGAGCACTGTGTCCAGTTCTGGAGCCCCTAATACAGGAAAGATCTGGAGGTGCTGGAAGGAGTCCAGAGAAGGGCCATGAAGATGAGCACAGGGCTGAAGCTGCTCTGATATGAGGACAGACTGAGAGAGCTGAGGCTGTCCAGTCTGGAGAAAAGTAGGCTCTGAGGAGACCTTCTTGTGGCCTTCCAGGATTTGAAGAGGGCTACAAGAAAGCTGGGGAGGGACATTTTAGGGTGTTGTATAGTGATAGGACTCTTTCTGTTGGCTGTTCCTGAGATTTGTATTTTTATTCATAGAATGGTTTAGGTTGAAAGGGACCTTCAAGATCATCTAGTTCCAAGTCCCCTGCCACGGGCAGGGACACCTCCCATCAGCCCAGGTTGCTCAAGGCCTCATCCACCCTGGTCTTGAACACCTCCAGGAAAGGGACATCCACAACCTCCCTGGGCAACCTATTACAGTGTCTTACCACCCTCACTGTCAAGAACTACTTCCTAATCTCCAGTCTCAATCTCCCCTCCTCAAGGTTCAACGCATTCCCTTTATCCTGTCACTACAAACCCTTGTAAAAAAACCCTTCCCAGCTTTCTTGTAGGCCCCCTCATTCTCACAGGAGAAACTTCATCACTGCAAAGACCTCAAAAAAAAAAAAAAAGAATACTCAAAACACAAGAAACTGCAGACAGTCTCTTTCTTTTTTTTCCCTGCATTTGTTTTATGAGAGACCAAAGAATTTTCTGAGCCAATGAGTGTTATAAAATGTATATTCCTGCCGAGAAATGAACAGCAGAGATATTTATAGAGATTTTAAATTTATTTATGTGCAAACTATGCTACAAGTTATTTACAGCTGGTATTTACAGGTACTGGTGTTCAGCTGAAAGAACCATCTCTACAGAATGTATATATAGGGGTGCTTGGAACAGCTTGAGGAGATCTAGAAATTTAGAAATGAAACCAGTTCAGAAAGAGGCAGAGAAAGAGAGCGGGGTGGCGGGGGGAGCAGAGTGGTGCTTTTCGGTGGCCAGCAAGCCCAGAAACAGGCGGTTTGGCACAAAGCTCAACAGAAACTCTATGAAGAAATGCTTGGCTTACTCACAGACTAAGAACTCTGTGAGATCTTTCCTTGACACTGCGTTTATATTCCAGACATTGCAGCACAGATGTGCCATAAAAAAGAAATCGAGAATGGCGCTAACCGCTTGGTTGCTGTTCCACGTGGCTCTGTACCGCGTGGTTGCTGTGCAGCGTGGTGGTGTGCCATGTGGATGCTGTGCCGCGTCCTTGCTGTGCCGCGTCGTTGCTGTGCCACGTCGTTGCTGTTCCATGTGGCGCTGTACCACGTGGTTGCTGTGCCGCGTGGCGCTGTGCCGCGTGGATGCGGTGCCACGTGGTTGCTGTGCCGCATGGTTGTTGTGCCATGTGGTTGCTGTGCCATGTGGCACTGTGCTGCATGGTGCTGTGCCGCATGGTTGCTGTGCTGCGTCGACACTGTGCAGCGTGGTTGCTGTGCCATGTGGTTGCTGTGCCACGTGGCGCCATGCCACATATTTGCTGTGCCACATGGTTGCTGTGGTGCATGATTGCTGTGCCACATGGTTGCTGTGCTGAATGATTGCTGTGTCGCATGGTTGCTGTGCTGTGTGGATGCTGTGCCACGTGGTTGCTGTGCCGCATGGTTTCTGTGCCATGCATTTGCTGTGCCGCATGGTTGCTGCTTCTCCCAGAACGAAAAGTCCTGGAGCTTTCTGGGGAGCCTTGGAGGCTTTGCAGCTCAGTCTGTGGAGTGCATTGCATGAGTGGAGCTTCCCTTTCCGGGGGAAAAGCCTTGTCGCCGGGGTCACGGGGCACAGCAAAGTGATTTCTCTGCGAGGCTGGGGGTGACTCCTTCTGAGGCCCACAGGGATCAGCTGGGCAGCTGCCGGTCTGGCCAAAGAGATGTCCCCACTCCAGGAGGGCTGCAGCAGTCCGGGACGGGAAGTGCCCAGGGGTTACCACGGTTCCTGTGCTCAGCAATTGGTCAGGCAACAGTGGCAGTCTGCATCCATGCACTGGGACACGTTGGTTCAAATCCCGGGTAATGCAGACCCTTTGGCAATGCAGTGCATGAGGCAAATACGGGCACGCAGGTGGGAACAGGCACAGGCACAAGCACAGAGCACTTGTGTACCAAAACAGCCCCTATTTAACATTGGTCACAGGAATATTGGTCCAATGAGCATCCTTTGCAAACAGAATAATTAAACAATGAAGTGATGTTTTGCCAAATGTAGTAGGAGCATACACCTTGAACAAAGCAAGCACGAGCACATCACCTGAGCTTTGTTTACCCCAACGTGCCCAGGTAGGTTGTTTACCTGGACTCGGTGGCACCAAGAATCCACACACACACACACACACCCCGCCTCCAAGAGGGAGAGGGAAGAGGGTGTTCGAGTTGAATATGTAGGGACATGCCTGGCACTATTTGGGACATAATTTTGGACTTAAGCATCATTCACCACAGTGAGCAATGAATTCTCCTTTGCTATTCGGTTATGGGAGCCACCTCTCTTGGGTGCAGAGTCTATTTAGGTGTAGAACATCACCACAAGGACATCAGCAATAATTCCCTGCAGGAGCTGGAAATGGCAAGGCAATAGAAGCCCTCTTATTCAAGCTGGCAAAAAGAGGAGACTCATATTTTTTACAAAACAAAATTGGACCAAAAAGGTTGCAACGGGTGTTGGCCTTTCTTTGAAACTGCTAGTGACAGCCCTGTGGTTTCAAAGGCAATCTGGCTGTGGGAGACAATAAGAAGCAGAAAGCAGCTCCTTTTAACCATCCTGCCAGAATCAATAGCATTTTAGAGAGCTTCAGTGAGAAACAACTTGTCATGCCACCGAAGCTCTGTGTGTGTGTCAAAGAAATTAAACTCTTCTTTTTACACTCTTTGGTGTAATGGAAGGGAAGAGGAGGGAAGTGTTAATAGGGATGGAAGTTAGCTCTCTCTTCAACCTGCTGCTCTGCAAAGGTGCCCTCAAGGTTAGCAAAAGTTTTGCCTGAGTCAAGGCTGAAGGGCTGGAAATAGTAATGGGTATGAAACACATCAGAGAGGTTTGGAAGCTAGGAAATTGTAATGGGAATAGACCACATCAGAGAGATTTGTAAGCTAGGAAATAGTAATGGATATAAACCACATCAGAGATGTTTGGAAGCTAGGAAATAGTAATGGATATGAACTACATCAGAGATGTTTGGAAGCCAGGAAATAGTAATGGGTTTGAACCACATCAGAGATGTTTGGAAGCTAGGAAATAGTAATGGGTGTAACACTGGAACAGGCTGCCCGGGGGGCATTGTGGAGTCTCCCTCTCTGGATATATTCCAAACCCAGCTGATTGTGTTCCTGTGTGACCTTCCCCGGGTCACGCTGCTCTGTCAGGGAGGCTAGACCGGATGAGCTTTTGAGGTCCCTTCCAGCCCCTAACAATCTATGATGCTGTGCTAAACCGCATCAGAGATGTCTGAAAGCTCGTTTGAATTCCTTAATTTAGGAAACTGATCACAGCTACTCCTTGTGACCATAAGCAGTCCCTTTGTTCTAAAGGCAAGAGAAGGCTTCACCCCTCCACAGCCATCCTCACCTGTACATAGTCAGAGCTTCAAGGATGTTTGAAATTTGGCATCTGTGGACCCTGGAAGCTTACTCATTTCCAGTATGTTTTAAGACTAAGAAAGAGGCTTTTGTGGGATTTTTTCTTGTTGTTGTTGTTGTTGGTTGGTTGGTTTTTTTGGTTTTTTCCTCAGATGGTTAAAAGAGTAAAATTGCAGAAACACTTACCAAAGAATAAATGAAACATGAAAAAGTGTAGGTCCTTGGTTTTGCCCTGAGAGAAAATGGTGTGTTAGAGGGCAGGTTTCTGACACGTGGTGATTCGCTGATCTGCCACTTGATTGTCTGTGCAAACAAACCAGGAGCTCCTAGCGAGGTCTGTCTCATTTAGTGAGTTCACCTCTTGGCAACCTTCTGCACTGACTCTGCTCTTCCCACAGCTCACCCAAAGCTTCTGCAGTCTGAACTGAAGCTCCAGGGTTCAGAACCACAGTTCAGCTCCTGTAGTTCCCAGATAGTTCTTTCTCTTTCTCTCTTTCACCTTTTATTTCTTCCTTCCTTCCTTCCTTCCAAATTCCTTCCTTCCTTCCTTCCTTCCTTCCTTCCTTCCTTCCTTCCTTCCTTCCTTCCTTCCTTCCTTCCTTCCTTCCTTCCTTCCTTCCTTCCTTCCTTCCTTCCTTCCTTCCTTCCTTCCTTCCTTCCTTCTTCACTTTCTCCCTTCCTTTCACATTCCTTCCTTCTGAATTCCTTCCTTCTTTCCAAATTCATTCCTTCCTTTCTTCTTATTTGTTCTTTTTGTCTCCAGCTGCCTTTCCATGATGAAACTAAGTAAAACTAAAAACTGTAAGTGCAGAAATACAATTGTGTGACTAAGAAGAGCCTGGGATTGGCACGAAGCCCCTGATGACACCAGGTCACTCTGTAGTGAAGTTACCATTCCTAGGTTGAAGTGTAGCTCAGTTTCTCATGCTGAGTGGTATTTGTTCCACATTCATTTAATAATTTGTCTGGGAAAGATTTACCCTTGAGAGTAAAGGAGTAAACATTTTCAAACCCCATTTACCCTGCGAGTAGTTTTATTGTCTGAGATGTCCTTAATTGGAGCTAACCTGAAGTGTATTAGAACATTAGGCCACAATAATAATAATTACTGTTAAGATTAATTCTGTGAGCCTTCTGAAAAATGTCATCTGCTTAGAGAATAATTTTCCCACACCTGGCTTGTCCTGTTTTTAGAAGGGGGAAAGAAGACTTACTAGCCTGCAGAAACTGATGTAAACCATGATTTTCTAAATAATTTGCATGGAGAGCAAAGGCTAAAAAAGAAATAAATAAAAATCCAATTTTTTGTCATTTGAGATTTTATTGTGCAGCTTTGGAATTTCCTTTTACACCTTGCATGAGGTGATAAATCAGTGTGTTACAATAGCAGCAGCTCTTCAGTCACATCCATTATGGCCTCATGGCTTTGGAATACTGATTGGAAGCACTGGCTTTAAAGTGTCAGATTTCAGGTGATTACTTTCCCAATATTTATTTTTAGAGCACTTTTTTAGACATCCCTGAATATAAATATAGTTTTGTCTGCAGCTCAGCAGAAACCATGCTAGGACATCATTTATCTTTGCTTGTTGGAATAGCTTTTGGTGATATCAGTTGATGTTCTTCATTTTTTTTTTCCTCATACAGATTCCTTTTAAAGCAGCAATTTCAGCACCAGACGATGAAATGTGTCTGCAAGGGAATTGTTTCACATATTTCTTTAGATCTCTGGTCTTGTATGCATCAAGAAAAGTGTGGCCAGCAGGGCTAGGGAGGTTCTCCTCCCCCTCTACTCCACACCTGCAATGCTGTGTCCAGTTTGGGGCTCCCCAGTTCAAGAGAGACAGAGACCTGCTGGAGAGAATCCAACAGAGAACCACGAGGATGCTTAGAGGACTTCAACATCTCTCCATGAAGAGAGACTGAGAACCCTGGGGCTGTTTAGTCTGGAGAGGAGAAAGCTGAGAGGGGATCTGATCAATGTCTATCAATATCTGTAGGGTGGGTGTCAGGATGAAGATGCAAGGCTGGTTTTGGTGGTGCCCAGCGATAGGACAAGGAACAATGGGTAGAAGCTGGAACCCAGGAGGTTCCACCTCAGCATGAGGAGAAACTTCTTTATGGTGAGGTGCTGGAGCCCTGGAGCAGGCTGCCCAGAGAGGTTGTGGAGCCTACTTCTCTGGGGAATTTAAAAACCCATCTGGATGCATTCCTCTGTGGCCTGCCCTGGGTGAACCTGCTCTGGCAGGGGGGTTGGACTGGATGATCTCTGGAGGTCTCTTCCAGCCCTTCTATGATTCTATGAGTGGCAGGAATTATTCTTACATAAGGCAATGCTTTGCTTGTCTTCGTTGTAGGTGGACATCTGCCTGAAACACAGAGGGATAGAGTTAATTGCAATAAGTTATAAGTTGACTATGAGTCAGCAATAGAAGAGAGAGCTGCTGCTTCCCCAGGTGCAGGACTCTACACTTACTCTTACTGAACCTCATTAGGTCCCCTTTGCCCTGCTCTCCAATCCTTAAAAGATGTTGAAATTGTCACCAAGTAAGAATTCATCAAATCACAGACTCACAGAATCAACCAGGTTGGAAGAGACCTCCAAGATCATCAAGGCTCACTGATCACCCCACCCTATCTAATCAACCAGACCATGGCACTAAGTGCCTCATCCAGGCTTTTCTTAAACACCTCCAGGGATGGCAACCTCACCACCTCCCTGGGCAGCACATTCCAATGGCCAGTCTCTCTTTCTGGAAAGAGCTTCTTTAAAAGCCTCATCTGTATCTCTTGGAGCAAATGCTGAGCCATTAGAGTCACACAAAGAACTGTTTGCACACATTCATCCTGTCTCTAGCAACACTTGGGCAGCCTTCCTCCTGTGTGCCCTTGCTGAAGTGTGTTACAAAAAGAGCTCCTGAACAAGATACTGAGGAGGGAGTTCTGTCATGGGTATGGATTAAAGGTTATGACTAATTGAATTGCATTGCTGAAAGGAGCAGCAAACTGCATCATCTAAACTGTTTGTTTCACAATCCAAGTGATCACATGTGCCAAGGTGCAGCACTGCAGGAGAGATTTAGCTGTGTCCACAAAAATCCCTTCCCATCACAGAAATGTGCTTGGCTTAGTAGCTGAAGCTCCAGGATGAAGACCTTAGAGAAGGTACACAGCTATGCAGAACACTCCAGGGGCTTACAAGTGAAGAGAGGGAGGTGTAACAAAGCTGGGGAAGGGTCTGGAGATCAAGTCCTGTGAGGAGCAGCTGAGGGAACTGGGGTTGTTTAATCCAGAGAAGGGAGGCTCCCTGAAAGGAGGCTGGAGTGAGTTGGGGGTCAGACTCTTCTCCCTAATACCAGGTGACAGAATGAGAGGAAATGGCCTGAAATTGTGCCAGGGGAGGGTTAGGTTGGATATTAAGAAAAACAGTTTGTCCTGCAGGAGTGGTCAGGCATTGGAACAGACTGTCTAGGGAGGTGGTGGAGTCACCATCCCTGGAAGTGTTCAAGAAATATGTGGCCATGGCACCTGGGGACATGGTTTGGTGGCCATGGTGAGGTTGGACTGGATGATCTTGAAGGTTTTTTCCAACTGAAGCAATTCTATGATTCTATGAATTTATGAATCCATGAAGCTGATAGTAACTTCTGTTCTTCTCCCCCTCTGCTCTGCCCTGCTGAGACCACACCTGCAATGCTGTGTCCAGGTTGGGCTCCCCAGTTCAAGAGAGACAGAGACCTGCTGGAGAGAATCTAATGGAGAGCCAGGAGGATGCTTAGGGGACTTGAGCATCTCCCTGTGAAGAGAGACTGAGAGCCCTGGGGCTGTTTAGTCTGGATAAGAGAAGGCTGAGAGGGGATCTGATCAATGTCTATCAATAGCTGAGGGGTGGGGGTCAAGTGGAGGGGGCCAGGCTCTTTTGGGTGGTGCACAGTAATAAGCCAAGGACCAATGGGTTCAAACTTGAACAGAGAAGATTTCAGCTCAACATGAGGAGAAACTTCTTTCCAGTGAGGGTGCCAGAGCCCTGGAGCAGGCTGCCCAGGGGGATTGTGGAGTCTCCTTCTCTGGAGACTTTCCAAACCCACCTGGATTCATTCCTGTGCAGATTCTCCTGGGTGACACTGCTCTGGCAGGGGGGTTGGACCTGATGATCTCTGAAGGTCCCTTCCAACCTTTAATGTTCTGTGATTGTGCTTCAACCAGGAATTGAAGTGTGTTGCTCCTAGGTGACACCAGACAGTGATTCCTGTTCTAGATAGAAAGGAGGGGGGAAATGTAAAATGAGTCTACCAGTGGAGCTAAGGGACAGGCTGTCTTGGCCCCTTAGCTGACTTATTATTTTGGCTCTGGTAAGTGTGCAAAGGTGCTCTGGTCAGAGAAAATCAAGGAATTCCCAGCATAGCAGCCTACTGCATTTTGTGTCTCTTAAAAAGCAAACAAAAATGGACATGTAGGACCTCACCTGCCCAGGGTTGTTTTATCTAGCAAAATGCTATTTTATCCCCTTTTATTGTAGCTTAATATGTCCAGATGCCTCTCAACTCACATCCAACATTTAGAACCCTGAAATACAGGAGCACTCAGGTGATGCTTGAAAACAATACCTTGAGGAGGTAAGTCAGAGATGGAATCTGTCTAAGCACTGCCATGCAGTTGGGCAGCCCTGGAAGGAGTTGAATGGATGTTGTCAGGAGCTGGTGGACATTTTCCTATTTGAAGTCACTGTTACTGTTATGATTATGCCAGCAGATAAATCCTTGAGTGTCTCTTTCTATTGTGTTTCTTCCCCTCCTTCTCTGGGAACACTGCTCTAATGACAGATGTGTAAGTGCAGTCAGCAGGTGGGATGGGGTCCACAAATCTTGGTCTTTTGTCCCTCTAGCACTGCAGAATGGGTTAAAGCATGGAGATAAATAGAAAATAAAACGTTGGTGAAGCCACTTCCACCTTCTTTCCTGTCAGCTGTGATGTCTCTCGAAGCATCACAGAGTTATGAATTCAGCAATGATGGTCAAAAACTCTTTCAGTGAGGAGTTATTGAAAACATAAAATTCTACTCTTATTGATGGAGGGATCTTAGCTTGGGTACAGTGAGCTCAGTTCACAAAAGAATCTATTGCAGGATAACTGCTGATGTTATAACTGCAGGCTGGGGGAGAAGGACTTCTGGGTATCAGCTGATGAAAAATTCAACAGGAGCCAGCAATGGTCCCTGGCAGCCCAGCAGGCAGCTGTGTGCTGAGCTGCATCCAGAGCAGGGAGAGCAGCAGCACAGGGAGGGGATTCTGCCCCTCTGCTCTGCTCTGCTCAGACCCCACCTGCAGCACTGCCTCCAGCTCTGGGGCCCCCAGCACAACAAGAATATGGAACTGCTGTAGCATATCCAGAAGAAAACCATGAAGGTGATCCAGAGGCTGGAGAAACTCCCCTATGGGAGCAGTCTGAGAGAGCTGGGACTGTGCAGCCTGGAGAAGAGAAGGCTGCAGGGAGAGCTTAGAGCAGCCTTCCAGCACCTGAAGAGAGCTGCAGGGGAGCTGGAGAGGGACTATTCATGAGGATTTGAAGTGGCAGGATGACACTCCCTCCCTGGAGGCCAGGCTGGACAAGGACTTTGAGTAATCTGGCCTAGTGGAATGTGTCTCTGCCCATGGCTAGATGATCTTTAAGGTTGCTTCCAATGCAAACCATTCTATGATCCTATGATAATGCCATGTTTTTATCTTTTGCATACTTTTAGCTGAAGAATCCAGCAGAGGACTGTGGTGGGTTGAAAAATCCCTCCAACATTAAATTGTCAGACTGGCCCAGTTGGAAGCAAATGAATCTGTACTGACAAGCAAGACTACAATCTGCAATGGAAAGCAATGAGTATGTACTAAATAGACAAGATTTACAATATTTACAGGTGTTGACAACTAATGAACAGCACAAGAACCCCCCTGGATAAAACCAGGGGAACTGCTAATAGCTTTCCCATTCCCTGCTCCCCTCCTTCCCCACCCTGCACACAAAGGGACAAGAGAAAGAGCAAAGAATTGTTTTGTTAGTACTTAGCCAAAACAAAGCAATGCAGCCAAGGTCAGCAAAGAGCAAGCAGGAGCACCAGCCAGAGTGAGGAACTGAAAAGAGAGAAAGTTTACAATCTAAGTTTTATGTCTCTTATCTGTCCAATGGGATAGGTAGGAACTTATTATTTTCTTTTCTACACCCAATAGTAATTTACTCACATTCTGTCACATTCTGTTCAGGATCTGTGGAAATTTTTCAAGACATAGCCTGAAACTACCACAAGGATTTATGGGACATAACACTCCCTAGATGATATTCCAGCTGTTGGTGTCAGGAATGCTGGGAAAACTCTCCAGTTTCCACCAGGTACTTCAAATGGTCTCAGCTTGTGCAGCCACTGATCACTGTGTAAATATATTTGCAGTGTAAAGCATCAGTCACTCTTCTTATTTTTACTCTACAGCTTTCTGTGTTTTCCTCTAAGCCACACAAGCAAAGCAGAAAGCTTTTTTCATTATAGTTTATACCTCTTTTCTTATACCTCTTTCCTTATACCTCTTTTCTTCAAAATCTGAGCAAAACCTCTGACTATAGCTTTTTCTTCTTATTTTTGTGCTTGCCAAAAATTAATTAAAATATTAACCCCCCTTTTCTCTCTTTTTTATTTTTTCCTTTTTTTCCCTTTTTTTTTTTGTTTTTGTTTGTTTATTGGTTTGTTTGTTTACTCCAACTGCTTACCTCTGACTTTTTTCTTCTTTCTTCTTTTTTTCCAGAGGTGCTTTTTGTCCAGAATTTTAACCTTCCTTTCAGGTCCTGCTTGTAAATTTAATCCAGGTTTGTCATCTTCCTTTCAGGTCCTGCTAAGCCAAGTTGGGGGCCATCAGTGGCCACTCTTCCGTGGAAATTAGTCCCTCGAGAACCCCACAAGGATCATGTTGGGGTCACCATTACTGATGGGGGTAGGCACACACCTCCACAGGCTGGGTGAGGCCAAGTTGCTTCTGAGTTAAGACTTTATTGCATTACACAGACAGACTATATAGAATCGCAGAATCATAGAATCAGTCAGGGTTGGAAGGGACCACAAGGATCATCCAGTTCCAACCCCCCTGCCATGGGCCGGGACACCTCACACCAGATCAGGCTGGCCAGAGCCTCATCCAGCCTGGCCTTAAACACCTCCAGGGATGGAGCCTCAACCACCTCCCAGGCTCTCACCACCCTTATGGGGAAGAACTTCTTCCTCACATGCAGTCTGAATCTCCCCACTTCCAGCTTTGTTCCATTCCTTCCACTCCTGTCTCTACCTGATAGCCTAAAAAGTCCCTCCCCAGCTTTCCTGTAGCCCCCTTCAGATACTGGAATAATCAGGTCACCTTGGAGCCTTCTTTTCTCCAGACTGAACAACCACAACTCTCTCAGTCTGTCCTTATAGCAGAACAGCTCCAGCCCTCTGCTCATCCTCATGACCCTTCTCTGGACACCTTCCAGCATGTCCATATCCCTCCAGAACTGGATGCAGTACTCCAGGTGTGGTCTCAGCAGAGTGGAGCAGAGGGGGAGAATCACCTCCCTTGACCTGCTGGCCACACTTCTCTTGCTGCAGCCCAGGCTCTGCTTGGCTCTCTGGGCTGCAAGTGCACATTGACAGCTCCTGTTGAGCTTCTCGTCCACCAGAGTTGGCATTTCCTAACTGGCTATTAATTACTGGCAGGAGTTTAAGCAAAGCATACAATAGGTTGTGATTAGTAAACAACCTTTTTAACACATCCAATCAAATTCTGCCTAGTCTTTCTCTTCAGTTACAAGATGTTTACCTTTTTTCCCAACTCAAAGAGTGATTGGCCATTGGAATATGCTGCCCAGGGAGGTGGTGGAGTCACCATCCCTGGAGGTGTTTAAAAAAGGTTTGGATGTGGCACGTGAAGACATGAAGTCATGAGGTGCTGGGTGATAGGTTGGACCTGATGATCTCTGAGGTCTTTTCCAACCTTGTTGATTCTATGATTCTATTCTATGGTAAACAAATCCTTCTCTAACTGGAGCAAGGGCCAGCCTCCCTCCACACTTATTCAGCTTCAGGTATCCAGTTTAACCTAACCTGCATGGAGCATTTATGAGGTTTATTACATTATGGTAAAGATACCTAGGGACAAAACACATCTGAAAATCTCTTTATGCTGAACTTTATATTTGAAGGGACAAATTTTTAGCATCTGAAAATAATATTTACCCCCTAAACTGAGTGGGAGTACATTCCCGGACCTACTCAACCCTTGGATTCATCAAGACAAGCAGGCAGAGTTCATTGTGCTGTCTGAAAAGCTCTGATCCCAAGGCAAACTCATGGCATAGGTGAGACCTCATGCAGCCTGCTTGTCTGGTTCTGCCATTTTCCTGTTATCTGGCTTTTAACAAGTTGCTTCACTTCAAGGACCTTCCTGCTTGGCTTTTGTATATCCTGTCCTATTACAGGGAGAGCTGCCCAAGATAATCTGCCTTTGTGTCTGCTTCTGCTGTCAACTTTAAGCACAAAAAGTCCAGTTCACGTCCAACCACTCCAAGGAACTGCAGACAGCTGCTTTAGGGCATTCCTCAAGCAGTAAAGTGCTAGCTTTGCCTCAAGTACCTGCATTCCCAACACAGTTCATTTAGAGCAGGCATTTAGAGAGTTTCAAAAGGAAATGTCCCAGGTGGAAAGAAATCAATGCCCAAGAAAATACTCCCAGAACTGCATCTTTTTCATCTTTCTACAATGGTTTTGACTGAAGGGGAGGCTGAATCCAGGCTTCACCTTACAGTTAATGCCCTCCCCACTAGGATGGAAAGTCAAATTTCTTCTAGTCTCTCTTTCTCTCACACAGTGAATAAGAGGCAGGGATAAAGCTCCTTATCCAGGTTACATCATGGACTGGATTTGGATCCATTCCAGTACCAAAAATGGCTGCACCTGGGTCTTCCACTTACACAAAAAGTGCTCTCCCTACTGATGGGTTTGCAAAAATGGATGTTTGTTGCCTTTGCACTTGTCCTAAATCAAAGCACTTCAGACTTCCATGCTTTGATTTCACAGTCTCACAGTATATCAGAGGTTGGAAGGGACCTCCGGAGATCATCAGGTTCAACCCCCCTGCCAGAGCAGCAGCACTTAGGGTAGTCTGCACAGGAATGCATCCAGGTGGGGTTGGAAAGTCTCCAGAGAAGGAGACTCCACAACCCCCCTGGGCAGCCTGCTCCAGGGCTCTGGCACCCTCACTGGAAAGAAGTTTCTCCTCATGTTGAGCTGAAATCTTCTATGTTCAAGTGTGAACCCATTGTTCCTTGTCTTATCACTGTGAACCACCCAAAAGAGCCTGGCCCCCTCCCCTTGACACCCACCCCTCAGCTGTTGATAGACATTGATCAGATCCCTCTCCAGACTAAACAGCCCCAGGGCTCTCAGTCTCTCTTCACAGGGGAGATGCTCAAGTCCCCTTAGCATCCTTGTGGCTCTCCCTTGGATTCTCTCCAGCAGGTCTCTGTCACTCTTGAACTGGGGAGCCCCAAACTGGACACAGGATTGCAGCTGTGGTCTCAGCAGGGCAGAGCAGAGAGGTAGAAGAACTTCCCCAGCCCTGCTGGGCACACTTTCTTGATGCACCCCAGGATCCCATTGGCTCTCTTGGCCACAAGAGCACATTGTTGTTCCATGCAGAACTTGCTGTCCACGAGCACCCCAAGGTCTTTCTCTGTAGATTTGCTTTCTAGCAGGGCAGCCTCTAACCTGTCCTGGTGCCTGTTGTTACTTCCATGAGAGCTCTGTTAGCCAAGTGGCATGAGATACATTTGCTTTAATTTCAGAGATGTCCTACTTTTCATTGTCATCTTTATTTAGTTGAAGACTGCAAATGGGAGGGAAAAGCCTTTGTCAAAGCAGGGGAAAACCAATACAAGCTATGAAGAGTCTCCATTTTTATTTTGCAGCTCAGTTATGGAGAAGAAAGAAGGAAGCAGAGACAGCTCAGTGAGAAGTAGCAGATCACAGTTCTTGTAACAACTCCAATAGGTTTGGCCTTTGGGCAGTCAGAAAGGTCTTTCAGTTGGAGAGGTACTCAAGCCCTTGATGGCAATGTCTGTGTCCACACATCTGTCTGTGATATGGGAAAAGATGAAGAAGCAGAAAGTATTTCATGAGCACAGACACATGAGATAATGTCCTTTTCCTTTTTTACAAGTAGCAGAATAAAAGTGAGGCTGACAGAGAAAAAGCAAAAAGAAGAAGAAAATCAGTGCCTTCATGTGATTAGTTCCCCACATCCATTCAGATGAGGTAAGGCCCAAGAGAAAAGAGGGAGGAATGAAGTATCTGAATCAGCTGATGGAACTGAGCTTGGTGTGATAACATTCACCATGACTTTATGAGTCTATGACTCTATCATTCTATGATTCTATGACTCTATGACTCTATCATTCTATCACTCCATGATTCTATGGCTCCATGATTCTATCACTCCATGATTCTATGGCTCCATGATTCTATCATTCTATGACTCCATGATTCTATGGCTCTATGATTCTATGGCTCTATGATTCTATGACTCCACGATTCTATCATTCTATGACTCCATGATTCTATGGCTCTGTGATTCTATGACTCCACGATTCTATCATTCTATGACTCCATGATTCTATGGCTCTATGATTCTATGACTCCACGATTCTATCATTCTATGACTCCATGATTCTATGGCTCTGTGATTCTATGACTCCACGATTCTATCATTCTATGACTCCATGATTCTATGGCTCTATGATTCTATGACTCCATGATTCTATGACTCCATGATTCTATCATTCTATGACTCCATGATTCTATGGCTCCATGATTCTATCATTTTATGACTCCATAATTCTATGGCTCCATGATTCTATCATTCTATGACTCCATGATTCTATGGCTCTATGATTCTATGACTCCATGATTCTATCATTCTATGACTCCATGATTCTATGGCTCCATGATTCTATCATTTTATGACTCCATGATTCTATGACTCCATGATTCTATCATTCTATGACTCCATGATTCTATGGCTCCATGATTCTATCATTCTATGGCTCCATGATTCTATGGCTCTATCATTCTATGACTCCATGATTCTATGACTCCATGATTCTATCATTCTATGTCTCCATGATTCTATGGCTCCATGATTCTATCATTCTATGACTCCATGATTCTATGACTCCATGATTCTATCATTCTATGACTCCATGATTCTATGACTCCATGATCCTATCATTCTATGGCTCCATGATTCTATGGTTCTATGATTCTATGACTCTATGATTCTATCATTCTATTACTCCATGATTCTATGATCTGTGTTTAACTTAAATAAAGAAACCCCCAGTGCTGTGTGATAGGCTTGGTGGAATGTATCTATTTCCTTACATATTCTTCCATCTTGCTCTGCTCGCTCTTCTTTGGACCTTCTCACAAATAACATTTTGAAATTCTGGATCAGAAGCTTTTGGAGAAGCTGACATTTTGAAAAGGGAAATGAAAATATTAACAATAAAAATATCTTGTTTCAGAGATCTGGGAAGAACACAATTTTTCATTTGCCAGTTTGTAATTCATTTAATCCAGTGTATGACTAGATATCATAGACTCACATAGATATCATAGATCATCCAGTTCCAACCCTCTTGCCGTGGGCAGGGACACCTCCCACTAGCCCAGGCTGCTCAGGCCTCATCCAACCAGGGCTAGAAAACTCCAGGAAGGGGCATTCACAACCTCCCTGGGCAACCTAGGTCAGTGTCTCATCACCCTCACTCTCAAGAATTTTTTCCTAGTCTCCAGGATAAATCTGCCTTCTTCAAGCTTCAATCCATTCCCTCCCATCCTATCACTCCAAGCCCTTGTCAAAAGTCCTTCCCCAGCTTTCTTGTAGCCCTCTTCAAGTACTGGAAGAAAAATGGTCTCAACTCTCACAGCCCAGTGCTGGCACCTTCACCATCAGAAAAAGTAAAAGCAAGCAAACAATCAAACAAAACCAAACCAAATCAAAACCAAAACAAACAACACAGACCACAACAAACCCAGTAGGATAATCTTAAAAAAAAAAAAAAAAACAAAAAAAAAACCAAACCAAACCCAAGAACCTAACATCTTAGACTTGTTGCTTAGACTCTGTCATTTACTTTTCCAGGTACTCTGGCAGGGGGGTTGGACTGGACGTTCTTTTAAGATCACTTCCAACCCCTAACATTCTGTGATTCTGTGATTAGGACATCCAGTGATGGAGATTGGTGTCAGACTTGATTTAGAATGCTTATTTCACAAGATCTCAATACTGGCCAAGTACAAGCAAGTAAATACAGAACTTCTTAAACATTATTAGAATTTCATAATTTACAAGAAGAAACTCAATTAGCAGAACTCTAATTGAGTCTTTAAAAGATTGTGTTCTTCCCAGATCTCTGATACAAGATATTTTTATTGTTAATATTTTCATTTCCCTTTTCAAAATGTCAGCTTCTCCAAAAGCTTCTGATCCAGAATTTCAAAATGTTATTTGTGAGAAGGTCCAAAGAAGAGCGAGCAAAGCAAGATGGAAGAATATGTAAGGAAATAGATACATTCCACCAAGCCTATCACACAGCACTAGGAGTTTATTTAAGTTAAACACAAATCATAGAATCATGGAGTCACAGAATGATAGAATCATGGAGTCATAGAATCATAGAGTCATAGAATCATAGAACCATAGAATCATAAAACCATGACCATAGAATCATAAAACCATGGTCATAGAATCATAGAGTCACAGAATCACAGAATCATAGAGGCATAGAATCATAGAACCAGAGTCATACAATCATAGAATGATAGAATCATGGAGTCATAGAATCATAGAACCATAGAATCATAGAATCATAAAACCATAGTCATAAAATCATAGAATCACAGAATCATAGAGACACAGAATCATAGAACCAGAGTCATAGAATGATAGAATCATAGAGTCACAGAATCATAGAACTAGAGTCATAGAATCATAGAATGATAGAATCATGGAGTCATAGAATCATAGAGTCACAGAATCATATAATAATAGAGGCATAGAATCATAGAACCAGAGGCATAGAATCATAGAATCATAGAGTCACAGATTCATAGAACCAGAGTCATAGAATCATAGAATGATAGAATCATGGAGTCATAGAATCATAGAGTCACAGAATCATATAATAATAGAGGCATAGAATCATAGAACCAGAGGCATAGAATCATAGAATCATAGAGTCACAGATTCATAGAACCAGAGTCATAGAATCATAGAATGATAGAATCATGGAGTCATAGAATTATAGAGTCACAGAATCATAGAATCATAGAGGCATAGAATCATAGAACCAGAGGCATAGAATCATAGAACCATAGAATCATAAAACCATAGTCATAGAATCATAGAGTCACAGAATCATAGTCAATAGTCATAGAATCACAAAATCATGGAATGTTAAGGGTTGGTAGTGACCTCTAGTTCAACCCTCCTGCCAAAGCAGCATCACCTAGGACAAGTCACACAGGAATGCATCCAAATGGGTCTTGAAAGTCTCCAGAGAAGGAGACTATACAACCTCTCTGGGCTCCTCACTCCAACCTCCCTTCAGGGAGCTGCAGAGAGCAATGAGGTCTCCCTCAGCCTCCTCTTCTCCAGCCTGAACACCCTCAGCTCCCTCAGCCCCTCCTCTAGCCCAGGGGCTCCAGGCCCTTCTCCAGCCTCTCTGCCCTTCTCTGGACAGGCACCAGCCCCTCAATGTCCTTCCTGCAGTGAGCGGCCCAAGGATTTTACCATTCAAGTGGAATCAGGGATTTTTGCTTAATTTTTATAAATTTAGGAAAAAATCAAATCAAATCAAGCTGCACTACAGAAAGAAATAGACTAAGCTCATGTACTGCAATTTGACTCAGCTAATTAAAGTTGTGTTAATGAAGTGGTCAAATGATGGTCATAATTAAGATGAAATCAATAAATCAATGTTTTTTAAATTGTTCATTCATCAGAAGAATGCAGAAGTTAGGACAGTAAATTTGCATGGGAAATTGTTCCCTTTAGTATTTTCTTAACATTATTTAGATTCCTTGGCTTGTTGTGTCGGTGTGAGCTGAAATTCCCCCCCCACCAACAATAACCAGGCTAGCTCAGTCTGGAAGCAAATGAAAAGCTGTATTTACAAGCAGAGTCTAAAATCTACAATGAAATGCAATGAATATGTACAAATATACAAAATTCACAACATTCACAAATATATACAATCAACAGAAAAGCACAACCGATCTCCCTTTGCTTCCCCCCAAGGGGACCCTCCCAAAGGGGCCTCCCTCTCCCAGGAGCTTCCCCCCCAGACCCCCCTGGACAGAGAAGCAGAGTTAGTTAAGCAGAAAGTTGTTAACTTAGCTGCCAAGGTCAGTGTGTTATCTTCAGCCAGAAGAGAAGAAGAAACAGCAGCCAGACAGCCCAGCAACTGCCCCCACTGCCGAACGCAGAATGTGCAGAGTGCCTACTTTGTTTTGGGTAATAGTTCTTAAACATTTCTATCTATCCAATGGAAGTGTTTAGAACAATCAGTATTTTGCTTTCTTACACCCAACAGTGACTTATTTACATTCTTTCACTTTCTCTGTTCTGAACTTTGCAAGGAAAAATTAAAAAGACAGTTTCAAACCATCACACTTGTCTTTATCTGAGCCTCAAAATTCATTCTGTGCTAATTGGTGGCTGCACAATTAAGGGTCAGACACCAAAAAAAAAAAAAAAAAGGAAAAGAAAAAAAAAAAGCAACCATTTTAGAGATCTAAAACACTTTGGAAATCAATGCACAGAAGACTAATTAATCACAATAAATAGTCTGCAGCTATGTAAAGTCAATAGATGCCCTGAGATCTTCCTTGTCCTAAGGAAAAATGTAGAGTTTGGTATGGCTGTACTTTGAGGCTTGGCCTTCTGTGCATAGCCAATTAAACAGAAGGAAAAACTTTGTCACTATGAGAGTGCTGGAGCCCTGGAGCAGGCTGCCCAGAGATGTTGTGGAGTCTCCTTCTCTGGAGACTTTCAGGACCCATTTGGGTGCATTCCTGTGTGACTTGCCGTAGGTGATGCTGCTTTGGCAGAAGGGTTGAACTAGAGATCTCTTCCAAGCCTTAACATTCCATGAATCTATGATTCACAACCTGTCTGGATGTGTTCCTCTGTGACCTGCTCTAGGTGGTCCTGCTCTGGCAGGGGGGTTGGAATGGATGAGCTTTCAAGGTCCCTTTCAACCCCTGACAGTCTGTGGTCCTGTGATTCTGGGTGCTGCCTCTAATACACACACCTTGTATGCTCCCTTTGGTGCATATATGGTATGCACTGAGTGGGAACACTTAGACAAGGTCAGGATTGACAGCCTGAAAGGATTTCATAGAATCACAGAACTGTCAGGGTTGGAAGGGACCACAAGGATCATCCAGTTCCAACTTCCCTGCCATGGACAGGGACACCTCACACTAGAGCAGGTTGCTCACAGCCACATCCAGAAACAACAACAAAAAAAAAAAACACCCAGGCTAAAACACTGTTAAGATATAAATAGACTGATAAACAGTTTAATTGCAGAAATGAGTTGGTTTCCTTGGGACTACAGCAATTTGCATAATGAACTGCAGCAGGAGCCCCACAATATTCTGTGACAACTGGCACCAAGTGAGATTGTCAACTCCTGCAATGCTAGACAGCACTGCCTGGGAAACTTCTACTCAGGAAAGGAGCTCTGAGAAAGGGAAATGTGTGTCTGAGGGGGGAGCTTTCTACATATTAGGTTTTAGGATTTCATTCCAGCTCAGTGGGGTTTTTTTTATAAGACTTTTAGATACAGAGAAGGGCAATGAGGCTGGGGAGGGGTTTGGAGAGCAGGTCTTGAGAGGCTGAGGGCTGGGATTGTTTAGCCTGAAGAAGAGGAGGCTGAGAGGTGACCTCATTGCTCTCTATGCTACCTGGAAGGAGGTTGCAGTGAGGCTGGTGATGGTCTCTTTTCCAAAGTAACTAATGACAGGACAAGAGGAAATGGCCTCAAGCTGCACCAGGGTGGTTTAGGTTGGATATTAGGAAGAATTTCTTTCCTGAAAGAATGGTCAGGCATTGGAAGTGGCTCCACAAGTGGTAGCATCACCATGCCTGGAGGTGTTCAAAAAATGAGCAGATGTGGCACTTTGGGACATGATTCAGTGGCCATGGAGCTGTTGGGTAGAAGGTTGGACCTGATGATCTTAGAAGTCTTTTCCAACCTTAATGATTCTGTGATTGTATAAGCACTGGTAGGCAACAAATGCTCCTTTCAAATAAAATCAAATGATTATTTGTCTTACCAGGACTCAGATTTCATAAAGAACCTGCCTTTCTGGCAGAAAGGCCTTTGGGGGAGGATTAAGGGTAAATCTTTTTCAAATATATATTTAAATATATCCTTGGGAAACCCATCCATGAAAAAAGACATGAGAAAGGGATACCACCAAGTGTATCCCTCATTGCCAAACTCTTTTCTGTCACTTTTCCTTTTGTTCAGAAACAAGAATTCTGCTTTAATCATTCCTGTGTGAACAGAGAGAGAGAAAAAAAATTGATTTGATCTTTTAGTGGCCCTTAATGCTGAACCTGGAATGTGGTAAACACCAACCACATATTATCCAGTTGGCAAAGGCCAAAAGTTTTCTTAGGATATGTGAAATCCAGTTCTGGGCTCCTCAATTTAAGAAGGATATTGAGACACTTGAATGTGTCCAGAGAAGGGCAATGAGGCTGGGGAGAGGTCTGGAGCACAGCCCTGTGAGGAGAGGCTGAGGGAGCTGGGGGTGTTTAGCCTGGAGAAGAGGAGGCTCAGGGCAGACCTCATTGCTCTCTACAACTACCTGAAGGGAGGTTGTAGCCAGGTGGGGGTTGGGCTCTTCAACCAGGCAAGCAGCAGCAGAACAAGAGGACACAGTCTCAAGCTGTGCCAGGGGAGGTTTAGGATCGAGGTGAGGAGAAAGTTCTTCCCAGGAAGAGTAATTGTCCATGGAATGTGCTGCCCAGGGAGGTGGTGGAGTCACCACCCCTGGAGGTGTTCAAAAAAAGGATTGGATGTGGCACTTGGAGCCATGGTTTAGCTAGTCCTGAGGTGCTGGGTGATAGGTTGGACTTGATGATCTCTGAGGTCTTTTCCAGCCTTGTTGATTCTATAATTCTATGATTCTATTCTATGAAATATTCACAGCAGCTTCACAGCTCAACAATTTGCTGATGAAACACATACAATGGTTCCAGAATCACAGAACCATAGAATGGTAAGGGTTGGAAGGGACCTCTGGAGAACATACAGTCCAACCCTCCTGCCAAGGTAGGTTCCCCTAAGGCAGATCATGCAGGAACCTGTTGTAAGAGATTAAATCTTGTCCCTCTTGATGTGAATCAACAGAGAGAAAATCACCTTTGCTCCTACCCCAGACAACAGCTGCCCAGGGAGGGGATGGTGAAAAGACCCTCTTGGGATGTCCAACAAAAGAGGAGATTGCTGTGAAGGAGCTGCCTGTGGGTCAGCTCTGCCTGCTGACAGCACACCTGGCAGTCACATAGGCACTAGGGTGACTGGGGGGTGGGCCAGGGGGAGCTGCCATTCCCTGAATAAAAGACTCTGAGCCTTAGCAGCTCAGACAGAGAGAAAAACACTGAGGGAGGCAAAACCATCACCATGAACATCCAGCCTGGAAGCAGTCCAGGAACACTCTCTCCACCACCACTGCCACCACCAGCAAAGCCCTACCCTAAGTTTTGCCTGCTGTAAGAAGAAAAGAAGAACTCCTGAAAAGAGATCTTGACTGAAGGCACCACATGCTGGAGACTTCTCAGAGAGACTTGGACTTTGGGATTTCTCCCTCTCCTCCAAGGAGGACAGTACAAGCCAACAAGGATGACTTCTCCTCCAAGCCAAAGCAGCAGTACCCTTCCTCAGACCTAAATCATCTTGGGAGGTGGAGGGGTTGGTAATATAATTCCTCTCTCTTGCTCTCTCTCTCTCTCTCTCTCACTCTCTCTCTCTCCATTTTTCCTCTCTCTCTCTCCATTCTGTTCTGTCCATTTTATTCTGTTCATAAACAGCCTTGCTCTTGATATTTGGCCTCCTTTGTGCCTTTAATTTCACAACATGGCAATGTTCAAAAAAGAACTGAGTCTCTTTCCCCCTCCAGAGTGACACACATGTCCAGGCAGTCCTTGAAAGTCTCCAGAGATGAAGAATCCATCACCTTTCTGGGCAGCCTGTCCCAGTGTTCCTTCACCCTTAATTTAAAGAAGTTCTTCATGTTCAGGTGAAACTTCCTGTGTTCAAGTTTGTGCCCATTACCCCTTGTCCTGTCACCACTGAACAAAGCCTGGTCCCATCCTCCTGACACCCACTCCTGAAGCACTGCTCAGCCTTTATGAGATCCTCCCTCAGTCTTCTGTTTTCCAGAATAAAAAGACCCAATTCTCTCAGTCTTTCCAATGAGATTCCTGTCCCCACAATCACTTTTGTAGCCTTTTGCTGAAACATCTCCAGCAAGTTCCTGTCTTGAATTGAGGAGAACCCAGAACTGGACACAGCATTCCAGCTGTGGCCTCACCAGGGCAGAGGAGAAGGGCAGGAGAACCTCCCTAGACCTGCTGGACACACTCATTTTGTTTCACCCCAGGATACCATTGGCCTTCTTGACCACAAGGGCACACTGCTGGCTCATGGGCATCCTGCTGCTCACCAGGACTCCCAGGTCCTTTTCGCCAGAGCTGCTCTCCAACTGCTCAGCCTCTAACCTGTCCTGATCCATGGGGTTGTTCTTCCCCAGATGCAGGGCTTTACACTTGCCCTTACTGAATTTCATTCAAGGTCTCCTTGCCCAGCTCTCCAGCCTGTCTAGATCATCAGTAGGCTCACTGAGGGTCTACACTATCCCTTCACCCAGATCATTGATGAATATATTGAATAGGGCTGCACCCAGTATCCAGAGGCTTAGCAGTTTTGAGGCCATAAGCAGCTGATAAGGACTTGAGGGGGAACAACTTCACCAGCCCTGTAGATTTGCATTTCTCTGTTGTCATGCTTCATTTTACTCAGTTTCTCAGAGTGAGTGCTGCTTTTGACACTGAGTTTCTCCCAAAGAACGAACACAAACATATCAACTGAAGTAATTTTCAATCTATTTCCCTTCTCTCTGTCAGCCAGTGCTCTTGGTCAGACACTTTGGAAGATTATTTCCTGGACAGAAAAAGAATAAGAATTGCTATTCTGACTACAATTATGCAATATTTCTGGAAGGCTATAAAAGTTCTGCTCACAATACTGGCTGATTGCTCCCTCTGTTTTCTTTTGTCTTCCCTCCTTTGGCCTATTCCTGGTAGCTTTGGAAGGAGAAGCAAGAAATTAACTGCTGTGTGTATCTGGGTAGTTAGAGAACAACTTTCTCAGCTTGCAGGAAACTGTTACCTGGTTCATAGTCTTCCTAAGTGGGCAGTATCCATTTATACACAACTGCTTTGCTCATGGTACAGATATGAGCAAGACTCACAGAATGGTAGGGGTTGGAAGGGTTCTCTGGAGATCATCTAGTCCAAGCTCCCTGCCAAGGCAAGCTCACCTAGAGAAAGTCACACAGGAACATGTCCAGGAGGGTTTTCGTTGTCTCCAGAGACTGAGACTCCACCATCTCTTTGGGAAGTCTGTTCCAGTGCTTCCCCACCCTTAAAGAAGTTCCTCCTCATAGCTAGGTGGAACTTCTTATGTTCCAGTTTGTGCCCATGACCTCTTGTCCTGTCGCTGGGCGCCATTGAACAAAGCCTGGTCCCATCCTGCTGACACCCCTCCTTTAAGCATTGATCACTGATGAGCTCTCTCCTCAGCCTTCTCTTTTCCACACTAAAATGCCCTAATTCTGTCAGCCCCTGAGACTCAGGAGATGAAAGGTTCACAATGCAGTTGTGTGGTGCTTTCTGGCTGCAGTTGAACTGAGTACAGAAGTTGCTGCTTGAATTTGTCCCCAGCTGCTGATTACTGTGTCAGAAGTGGCTGTTCCTTCACCTTCCAGTTTTCCAGCATACCAGCTTCTGTGATGTGTCCCCAGGCAGGTTCAAGTCAGGTAACCACAAAGATATAGACATCAGTTCAGGGAGTTACTACTCATGCAGGAAAATCAGAAGGATCAGTAACCTTTGGAAGAAGAGGAGGAAGAGGCTGATGAGTTATCTGAAGCGCAGTCCAGGCATGCTCCAGGATTCCAGATAAAACAACATCCAAAAGCTTCATCCTGCTTCTTCCAGAAGAAGAAACTGAAGCACCAGAGGGGGAAAACCTCTCATGTTGCGAGTGGAGGTAACAACAAACCCAAGATAATAATGTCTGATCTTGAGAGTTTTTAAGGCCAGGCTGGATGTGGCTGTGAGCAACCTGCTGTAGTGTGAGGTGTCCCTGCCCATGGCAGGGGGGTTGGGACTGGATGATGCTTGAGATCCCTTCCAACCCTGACAATTCTGTGATTGATTCTAAGACAATGAATACCTACTCTTGTCAGGTTCAAAGTCTCCCTTTGGAGGTAGCAGGTTCCTTTTCCTTCCATTCCTTTAAGGAACTTGATTTGAATCATTATTTTATTTGCAGGCTTTGTCCAGGATAATCACAGAATCACAGAACCACAGAACTGACCAGGTTGGAAAAGACCTTCAAGATCATCAAGTCCAACCTATCACCCAACACCATCTCATCAACTAACCCATGGCACTGAGTGCCTCATCCAGGCATATTTTAAAGACCTCCAGGGAGGGTGACTTCACCACCTCCCTGGGCAGCACATTCCGAAGGGCAATCTCTCTCTCTCTGGGAAGAACTTCTTCCTACCATCCAGCGCAAACCTCCCCTGCACAGCTTGAGACTGTGTCCTCTCCTTCTGTCACTGCTTGCCTGGTTGAAGAGCCCAACCCCCACCTGGCTACAACCTCCCTTCAGGTAGCTGTAGAGAGCAATGAGGTCTGCCCTGAGCCTCCTCTTCTCCAGGCTAAACATCCCCATCTCCCTCAGCCTCTCCTCACAGGGCTGTGCTCCAGACCCCTCCCCACCTTTATTGCCCTTCTCTGGACATGTTCAAGCAACTCAACATCTCTCTTGAATTGAGGAGCCCAGAACTGGACAAAGCACTCAAGGTGTGGTCTGAGCAGTGCTGAGCACAGGGCAGGATGACTTCCCTGCTCCTGCTGGCCACACTATTGCTGATGCAGGCCAGGATGCCATTGGCCTTCTTGGCCACCTGGGCACACTGCTGGCTCCTGTTCAGCTGCTGTCACTCAGTACCCCCAGGTTCCTTTCTTCCTGGCTGCTCTCCAGCCTCTCTGTCCCCAGCCTGTAGCACTGCATGGGGTTGTTGATGATGGTGATGATGACGAAAGTCTTCTATGGAACAGATTAATGGCTCCTTAAGAGGCAGAATGTTTTTTTTAGCAGCCAAATGACATTCAAACCTCTTGCATTCAAAAGTGCAGGCTATGGGAGAGACACTTTCCTGCTGTGCTCCTGTAGAGGACAGAATATAGGTCTCAGAGTTGCTCCAGGAAGGAGTTGGATATTAAAGAAAGAAAGGCAGAGAGAAAAGGCACAGTTCAGTGCACTGGGCTGCACTGGGAAGAGAAGGGGAGCAACTAAGGCAAACAGCAGATCCTATTCCTGTTATCAGCTGTATTTTTTGTTAAACAGGATTTGGTTTAAAAAAAAAAATAATGGAAATGAGGCCTTCTCCTGCACTCCTGAGAGAAGATTTTCCTGTCTAAAGCAGAGATTGATGGCTTCTGTCACGCACAGATCAGCCTTGGGTTTCCTTTTACATAGCAGGGTGTAAGAACAAGATTACAGCTTTCCTCAGCTCATCTCCCTGGGCTGGGGTCTCAGCTCTGGAACTAGCATGTGGAGGTGAGAGGTGATAAGATTGAGTGGAAACTTTGAGCTGCATTTTGTTCAGTTGAGGTACAGAGTGTTAAACAGGTGTCAGCTGCAGATATGTGAGAGGCAGGCAGCCAGTCCCAAGCTAATCATAGAAACTTGGTATTAACTCAACAGATAGATCAGGGGACTGGTTTATTCTTAGGTCTGGGTTTAATTTCTAGATGGTCAGATGGTGTGGTCATTCTTCACAACAACCCCAAGCCATGCTCCAGGCTTGGGGCAGTGTGGCTGGAAAGCTGATGGCAGAAAGGGACCTGGGGGTGCTAATGGCCAAGCAGCTGAAGAGGAGCCAGCAGTGCCCAGGTGGCCAAGAAAGCCAAAGGCATCCTGGCTGGGATCAGCAATGCTGTGTCCAGCAGGAGCAGGGAGGGGATTGAACCCTGGGACTCAGCTCTGGGGAGGCCACACCTGGAGTGCTGGCTTCAGTTTTGGGCACCTCAATCCAAGAGAGATGTGGAGGTGCTGGAGCCAGGGCAGAGGAGGGCAAGGAAGCTGTGAAGGGCCTGGAGAATAAATCTGATGAGGAGAGACTGAAGGAGCTGGGGGTGGTTAGTGTGGAGAAGAGGAGGCTGAGGACAGACCTCATTGCTCTCTACAGTAACCTGAAAGGAGGTTGTGGAGAGGTTGGTGCTGGTCTCTTCTTACAGGTAATTGGTGACAGAACAAGAGGGAATGGCCTCAAGCTGCCACTGGGGAGGTTTAGACTGGACAGTAGGGAAAATTTTTTTCCCAGCAAGAGTGGTCAGGGATTGGAATGTGCTGCCCAGGGAGGTGGTGGATCACCAACCCTGGATGTGTTTAAAGGTGGTTTGGATGTGATGCTTGGGGATATGGTTTAGGGGTGAGCCTTGTAGAGTAGGGTTCTGGGTTGGACTTGATGATCCTGAAGGTGTTTTCCAACCTGTTATTCTGTAATTCTGTGATTCATCAGGTAAGAGACACCCTGAAATTTCTAATATTGAGTTTCAAAGGTGAGAAGAAGCATGCCTGACCTGCAACATATGCCTCAGGTTGACCTTTTCCAAGGGGACCATTTTATTCTTTGAGCAGTTGTGTCTTCTCAGTCTCTCCTAGAGAAATAACAGTCTGGTGTGAGTCAGCTGCTTTTTACAACTGTCTTAGTTTAAAGAGCAGACAGAGATAATTTTACTCCCAAAGGAAGTAAAAATAAAGAGGCTCTCATTGGATTGGAGAGAAATACAGAATTATATTCAAAATGATACAGGAAAATACAGAACACATAAATCCTTAACACCTATTACATATACCGGATACAGGAAAACACCCAAAACCTTCCCCCAACCTGACTAAACCACAAACCCCAGGGGTCCTCTTCTCCTCCCACCCATCATTGCCTCCCTTCCATGAGGTCTAAACAGGCCAGGATTGCACAGGAAAAATTAATCAGGATTCTGAAGGCCACACACAGACTTCCTCTCCCATGTTACCTGATAAGGACTCTCTCCAGACAGCCAAAAGGAGGGAGAAAAGAGACCAAGTTGGCCTTGCTGTCAGCTTATAAAGAGAGAGGAGAATTATGGAAGTGAATAACACGATTACAATGTCCTGGGTCCACCTCCTGGACCTTTCTGGTCCTCCTGGTGGACTCAACTCTATGTTGTTTTGTTTTGTTTTGTTTCATTTTGTTTTGTTTAGTTTTGTTTTGTTTCATTTTGGTTTGGTTTGGTTTGGTTTGGTTTGGTTCGTTTCATTTTGTTTTGTTTTGTTTCATTTCATTTTGTTTTGTTTTGTGTTGTGTTGGTTTGTTTTGTTTTTTTTAAAGGCACTAGCCTCTAACCATGACAACAAGCAATAAATCAATCCAACTTTGTAACAATATTTCCTACTGATAACTAAAGACCTCTATTCTATAGTAAACATTTAGTACATTCTCCATAAAATAAGTCCAAGAAGGTTGTTTGAGTCACTATTCCTGGAGGTGTTCAAGAAAGGTGTGGACATGGCACTTTGGGACATGGTTTAATGGCCATGGTGGTATTGTGTTGATGGCTGGACTTGATCTGAGAGGTCTTTCCCAACCAAGACAACTCTGTGATTCTATACAGGGCAAAAAGAGATCTTTTTGAATGAAGAAGCACTTGCAGCCTTGCTGAAGCATAGCAAAGCTGATTTGGTTGAAGTTAAAATCATCTCTCTCCTGCTTGCCACCATTCCAGAAGTGTTTCTGTAATTACCATTCAGTAACAATTGTTAAATGAGGGGGAAATGGCTTAACTGCATCTCTCCATTTTTTTTTCTTATAGTGTTTAATGCTCTTTAAGAAGAAAATTTATAGATCCTTTTCCCATGGGAGGAAAACAATAATTGAAATAGAGGAGATAGAGGTATTCCAGTGCTAACAAGCTGCCAGGATTGTACATGCAGTTACAGGAAAGCTGTATGCAGAAGACAAGAAAATGAGATGAATATGGCACCTTCAAATTACTCTGTGAGGGATCAAGGAATTTCATAGTATCATAGAATCAACCAGGTTGGAAGAGACTTCCAAGATCCACCAGTCCAACCTATCACCCAGCCCTAAGCAATCAACCAGACCATGGCACCAAGTGTCTCATCCAGGCTGTTCTTGAACACCTCCAGGGATGGTGACTCCACCACCTCCCTGGGCAGCACATTCCATGGACAATTACTCTTCCTGGGAAGAACTTTCTCCTCACCTCCAGCCTAAACTTCCCCTGGCACAGCTTGAGACTGTGTCCTCTTGTTCTGCTGCTGCTTGCCTGGTTGAAGAGCCCAACCTCCACCTGGCTACAACCTCCCTTCAGGTAGTTGTAGAGAGCAATGAGGTCTGCCCTGAGCCTCCTCTTCTCCAGGCTAAACACCCCCAGCTCCCTCAGCCTCTCCTCACAGGGCTCTGCTCCAGACCCCTCCCCAGCTTTGTTGCCCTTCTCTGGACACCTTCCGGTCCCTCAACATCTCTCTTGAATTGAGGAGCCCAGAACTGGACACAGCACTCAAGGTGTGGCCTGACCAGTGCTGAGCACAGGGCAGGATGACTTCCCTGCTCCTGCTGGCCACACTATTGCTGATGCAGGCCAGGATGCCATTGGCCTTCTTGGCCACCTGGGCACACTGCTGGCTCATGTTCACCCTACTATCACCCAGCACCCCCAGGTCCCTTTCATGTGGGTTTTTAACAGATGCTCCACTCAACTGCTCACAGCTTGAGTGAACATCTTGATAACGCTGTAGGACTGAGCACAGCCTCAATCCAAAGAGAAATGAAACAGTGGGGAGTCCAATAACCCACAGGACAGGCTGTTAAACCCATGCCTAAATTTCTATTGGTTTTTCAGAGTCAAAGCTAAGTGTCCCTGGAGGATTTCCCGAAGCTTGCATCGATCAAAGTCATGAGAAGTGCTGAGCTGTAATACAAAGAAGTGAATAGTGGGAAAAGGCATTGGCTAATTTGTGTTCTTAAGGATGATGTTGATGAAGGTGATGATTTTTATTGTTATTATTATTATTGTCATTATTATCCTTATTATTATCCTTATTATCCTCATTATCCTTATTATTACCCTTATTATTATCATTATTATTATCCTTATATTGTCTTATCTAGATATTAGGAAGACATTTTTCACAGTGAGGGTGGTGAGACACTGGCACAGGCTGCCCAGGAAGGCTGTGGCTGTCCCCTCCCTGGAGGTGTTCAAGACCAAGCTGGATGAGGCCTTGAGCAACCTGGGCTGGTGGGATGTGTCCCTGCTCATGGCAGGGGATTGGAACTGGATGGTCTTTGTGGTTGTGCTGGGTTAAGCCCAGCCCAGGAGGGGTGGGCTGGAAAAATCTAACCTCAGGTCAACAAAGAAACCTGATTCGGGTTGGCAGAGAGACCTGGCCCCCTCCCAGGGGGTCAAAGTTTATTCCACTCCCACTTACTTTCTACTCCCCTATTCAAGAAGGGAAATTTCCTGCTATTCTCTCAGCTCTCCAACATCCTGCTGTTGTTGCTGAGAGCTGCTGACCACAGCAGGCCCAGCCTGCTCCACCTAAGGGGCCAGCACCCAAAGAGAATCCACCTTCCATCCAGAGAATCCTTTGCCAACTGTGCCTGGGTTTGTGTATATTTTTCTTTATCCCTTTTCCTTATACCTTTGTAACCTTCCTTTTACTTAAATACCATTCATTTTTTTTGTTAAACTTACCTTATTACTTCCAAATCAATCTAGGAGTGTTTCTTTCATAGTTTTACCTCACTCTTCTCCTGACTAATTTTGCTTTCCCTACTGGAAAAGGGGAGATGGGAGGCAACCTAGATCTGTTCCATTGGGCTCTGGGAAAAGCTTAAACCACAAGACTGGTCCCTTCCAACCCAAACCATTCTGTAAATCTATGAATCTTTGTGTGCAAAAGTAGTCTCCTTGGCAGTGTGTTGTCTGTGATGAAATGGAGAGGAAGGGATGACAACTCACAGCAGGAAGATGATTTTTGCTTTGATATTTGCCATTAAAGTTTGAATTTTGGCTTTGCTTGAATTGAAAGGCACTTGAAAAAAAACATTGAAAGCTTTTGCCAGGTAACATTCACTGTGCTGTTTATGTTCTTGGTGGATTATTGGAGACATTTGGACATTGATTTTGGTGTCTGTTGCATATTCAGAACATTCTCTGAGGAAAAAGTGAGCAGTGCAGAAGAGGCTTGACAGAAGAGGTCAAAGGACCCTCAAATGTTGATTAGAGTTACACAAAGAACTTTAGCTCCATCTCCTGTGAACTCCTGATTTCTGGAACTACAAATCATAACATCATAGAGTTGTTTTGGTTGGAAAAGACCTTTAAGATTGAGCCCAACCATTCTCTACCTCTACCAAGGCTGGTGCTAAGCCATGTCCCTCAGCACCACATCTCTGCCTCTTTGAAACACCTCCAGGGATGGGGTTTCAGCCACCTCCCTGGGCAGCCTGTTCCAATCTCTGAGAACCCTTTGAGCCAAGATGTTTCTTCTAGAACCAAACCATGAATTACCCTGGTGCAACTTGAAGGCCATTTCCTTTCCTCCTCCTATCACTTATTCCTGGGGAGAACAGACCAACACCCACCTTGCTTCAAGCTCCTTTCAGGGAGTTGTAGAGACCTAGAAGATCTCCCTTTAACCTCCTTTATCCCAGGCTCTTCTTTATCTCCAGACCCTTCACCAGTTTGTTACCCTTCTGTGGACCCACTCCTCCAGCACCTCAATGTCTTTTTTGTGGGGATGACCCCAAATGTTTTGTATCCATTGTAGATGCAACACAACAGGTTCAGTGGATGCAGCAACACAGTGTTGCTGCTCTGTGTAACAGTGTGTGAGGAACTGTTAGCCATATGAGAAGCCTCCTGATATAAAACCCAATGCATATGATAACTTTTGCACTGGTGACAAAGCTTTTTTTTTTTTCCTTCTGTGAAATTGCAAGTAAGTAGTAATCAGCCCTGGCCTGTGTCAGAAATGAACCTAGGAGCCCAGAACTGGACACAGTACACCAGATGTGTCCTCATCAGAGAGATCTTCCAGTCCCTTCATCATTGCTGTAACCCTTTGCTGGAACATATCTGGCAAGTTCCTGTCCTTCTTGAACTGGGGAGCCCAGAACTGGGGAGCCCAGAACTGGACACAGCATTCCAGCTGTGGCCTCACAATGGCAGAGAAGAGGGGGAGGAGAACCTCCCTAGACCTGCTGGACATTCTTTATGTTTCGCCCCAGGATGACATTGGTCTTTTTGGCCAGAAGGGCACTCTGCTGGCTCATGGGCATCCTGCTGCTCGCCAGGACTCCAAGGTCCTTTTCCCCAGAGCTGCTCTCCAGCAGTTCAGCCCCCAGCCTCTCCCGATCCACAGGGTTGTTCTTCCCCAGATGCAGGACTCCACACTTGCCCTGACTGCCCTCCCATCTTTCCAGCCTGTCTAGGTCACTCTGGATGGCAGCACAGCTGAGAGGGTGTCAGCCACCCTTCCCAGTTTGGTATCATCCACAAACTCACTGAAGGTCCACTCTATCCCTTCATCCAGATAATATATTGAATAAGGTCTGACTTTTATTTTTTTCCCCAGAGATCTTGTGTGGTTTTTCGCCAGCTCAGGTTGTGTCTATCTCAACAACTCTTCCAGTGCACTGCTCTATAGCTAGCAAGCAAAAGCACTTTTCAGACCTTTTTTTATTGCCTTTGAAAACCAGCTAGGACATTTTCACTGTCAGCAATTTACCTGCAGTATTGCCCTCTTTGTGTTACAGACAGAACACAGCAAGTGAAGAGATACAGTGTGGAAACCTAAGGAACAAGGAGACAAAATAGACCTTCACTGCTTGAAATTTACAGCATGGGGAAGGATGCACAAAGTCTCTAGAATCACAGAATGGTCTGGGACAGAAGGGACCTCCAAAGCTCATCCAGTCCAAGCCCTCTGCACTCAGCAGGGACATCCTCCACTAGATCAGGTTGCCCACAGCCCTGTCCAGCCTCACCTTCAGTAGCTCCAGGGATGGATCCTCAACCACCTCCCTGGGCAACCTGTTGCAGTGTTCCACCACCCTCCTGATGCAGAACTTGTTCCTCACATCCAATCTCAATCTGCTCTGCTCTACTTTGAAGCCATTGCCCCTGGTCCTGTCCCTGCAGCCCTTTGCAAACAGTCTCTCCCCAGCCTTCCTGTAGCCCCCTTCAGGTACTGGCAGGCTGCTCTAAGGTCTCCCTGGAGCCTTCTCTTCTGCAGGCTGCACACCCCCAGCTCCCTCAGCCTGTCCTCATAGCAGAGCTGCTCCAATTCCCTGATCACTTTCATGTCCCTCCTCTGGACCCTCTCCATCAGGTCCATGTCCTTCCTGTGTTGAGGGCTCGAGGGCTGGACACAGCACTGCAGGTGAGGTCTTTCTAGAGCAGAGTGAAGTGGCAGAATCACTCTAGGAGGATAAATGTCTGGATTTTCATTAGTGCTGTGTTCTGCCCTGACATTGTCTCAGCATTTACTTTAGCAAATTAAATAATATTGCCTCATTATTGAATTCTGAAATACAGTCCATTGGAAATTAATTTACTGGCCCATAGCAAAGCACTCCAGTTATGATGCTGCACTGAATTACAGCCACGCTTGGCAGCAATTAATTAACAGTAAAAAAACTTTCTCCAGTTCCTGCTAAAAATTGATTATCATTTAAGGATGATCACACAGAAGACACTACCTGGAGATTTCCTCATTCAAGAAGTAACAGGTATGAATGCAGACAGACATTTGAAGTGGTTAGTCCAAAACGTTATTTTTCTGGGTAATAAAACTGACCTCTCCATCTTCCATCGGGTCAGAACATCAGGTCAGGTGTTTCATAGATGTGGAAGCAACATTCAAGAAATATATTCTTTATTTTCTATTTCTAGCTCTCAATAACATTTCAAGTGTCCATAGAACACCCTGGGAATCTATTGATGATCTCAGAGCAACATCCACATGGAGAGTTTAAATGTACAGCTCCATCTGACCTGGCTGAGGGGACTGAAAGTAACCTCAGCAAGTTCTCTGCTGGTAACAAACTGGAGAGGGGGGCGGTGGCTGACACCCCTCAGGCTGTGCTGCCATCCAACCAAATCTGGACAGGCTGAGAGCTGGGGGAAGGCAAACCTCATGGAGTTCAATAAGGACAAGTGCAGGGTCGTGTGTCTGGGAAGGGACAACAGCAGGCACCAGGACAGAGGTTGCCCTACTGGAAAGCAGCTCCATAGAGAAAGACCTTGGAGTGCTGGTGGGCAGCAAGTTCTGCATGGGACAGCAATGAGCCCTTGGGGTCAAGAGAGACAATGGGATCCTGGGGGGCAGCAAGAAAAGTGTGGCCAGCAGGGCCAGGGAGGTTCTGCTGCCCCTCTGCGCTGCCCTGCTGTGGCAGTTCAGGCTGGGTGCCTCCTGTCACTGCCACACAAGTCACACCTGCAGTGTCCCCAGAGCCCAACCCCATCAGGTGCACACAGCAATCAGTGTATTTCTACCCAGAAATCCTGTGCCCTATCAATCCATCTGCAGAGTCCTTCCCTGCCTCTTCCTTCCCTTTCTGCTCCCATGGGAGATGCTCTCTGTCAGGTAACATTGGGGCAGTATCTCAAGGCCTAATGCCAGGAGAAGGGGTGGGCAGGCTCGGACCTGGCCAGCCTGAGACCAGCCTAGCAGTAGGGGGGGAAGAAAGAGCCCTGGGGGTTTGGGTAGACCCTCAGGTGGGGGGAAGGAAGGAGCTGGGAGGCCTTTGGGTGTTGTGTAAGGGACTCTGTATGCTTTGGGATATCTTTGCCACTATGCCTGTAGCTCTTTGCAGTTTCACCAATTGCTTTTCCATTGAAACTTTCCATCACTCTTCAATCTATTTGTGAGAGTCATTCTTCTGTCCCTCCTGGGGCAAGAGAGGATCTGTCTGGTCCCAAACCAGCACATCTGCTGAGACCACACCTGCAATGCTGTGTCCAGTTTTGGACTCCCCAGTTCAAGACAGACAGAGACCTGCTGGAGAAAGTCCAATGGAGAGCCACAAGGATGCTTAGGGGTCTTGAGCATCTCCCCTGTGAAGAGAGACTGAGAGCCCTGGGGCTGTTTAGTCTGGAGAAGAGAAGGCTGAGAGGGGATCTGATCAATGTCTATCAATAGCTGAGGGGTGGGTGTCAAGTGAAGGGGGCCAGGCTCTTTTGGGTTGTGCACAGTAATAAGCCATGGAACAATGGAGACTAACAGAGAAGATTTTATCTCAACATGAGGAGAAACTTCTTTACAGTGAGAGTGCTGGAGGCCTGGAGCAGGCTGCCCAGGGAGGTTGTGGAGTCTCTTTCTCTGGAGACTCCAAACCTACCTGGATGGGTGGACTACCCTGGGTGCCCCTGCTCTGGCAGAGGATTGGACTGGATGATCTCTTCCAACCTCAAATGTTCTGTGGTTCTGTGATCTGATGACAACAAGCTGGAGGCTGTGGTTTTAATACTTCTTCTAGAGCATTCTGCTGTCATTTCTTCGTTGATCACTTCTGTTTAGCCCCTATTAGATGTTAGCATCTCACTAGAACCCCCAAAAGCTTTTTCTATATAAATGCAATTCAATCCTCTTCAAGGCTTGTTGCTCTTGCTCTTTTTAGTTTGGCTCAGATTTATTGCCCAGAACTAAGAATTTATGGATTCCCTAATTGCTTGAAAAATATTCCAGAAAAAATGCCAGTGATCAATAGATATTTATTTACTTGGCATTCTCTCTATGCCTGCAAATCTGTAGTAAAACATCCTTGTAAATTACAAACTAAGGGATAATCATGGAATCAGAGTTGTTTTGATTGCAAAAGCCCTGGGCAACTCGTTCCAGTGTCTCACCACCCTCCCTGTCAAGTATTTCTTCCTAATCTCCAGTTTAAATCTTTCCCCTTCCAGCTTCAATCCATTGCCCTCATCCTATCACTATGAGCCCTTGTAAAAAGTCTCTCCCCAGTTTTCCTACAGACCCCATTCAGATACTTAAATGGCACTAAAAGGTCACCCCAAAGTTTTCTCCTCTCCAATCTGAACAGCCCCAACTCTCTCAGCCTGTCCCCACATGGGAGGTTCTCCAGCCCTCTGAGCATCTTCATGGCCTCCTCTAGATCTTCTCCCTCTTGTGCTGGGGGCCCCCAGAGCTGGAGGCAGTGCTGCAGGTGGGGTCTGAGCAGAGCAGAGCAGAGCAGAGGGCAGAATCCCCTCCCTGTGCTGCTGCTCTCCCTGCTCTGGATGCAGCTCAGCACACAGCTGCCTGCTGGGCTGCCAGGGACCATTGCTGGCTCCTGGGGAGTTTGTCACCACCTGACACCCCCAAGTTCTTCTCCTCCAGACTGCTCTTGAGCTCTCCTCACTCAGCCTGGATTTATGCTTGGATTGGCCTGACCCAGGTGTAGGACCATGCACTATTAGATCTCCCTGGAGCCTTCTCTTCCCCAGGCTGAACACCTTCAGCTCTCTCAGCCTGTCCTCATAGCAGAGCTGCTCCAAGCCCCTGAGGCATAGGAAGTTTCATGTAAATATGAGGAAATTTTTTTTCACTTTGAGAGTGATGGAGCACTGGAACAGGCTCTCCAGTAAGGTTGTGCAGTCTCCCTCTCTGGAGATACTCAAAACTCACCTGGATGTGTTCCTGTGTGATCTGGTGTAGGTGACCCTGCTCTGGCAGGGGACTGGACTGGATGAGCTTTCAAGGTCTCTTCCAGGACCTGAAATTCTGTGATTCTGTGATTCTGTTTATTTATCATTTTTGTGGCCTTCCTCTGCACCTGCTCCACCAGGTCCATGCCCTTCCTGTCTTGAGAGCTCCAGACCTGGATGCAGTGTATCCCTTGCCTCTATAAAAAGCAATTTTCTAGCAACCACAGAAGTATATTAGCACAAAAAAAATGACTTATAAATTGTACTGGAGTGTCCTTATCATGGATGATCATCCTGCTTGGGAGGATCCACAGACAGACATAGCAGCAGTGAAACACAGTGTGATCTGTAGCAGTTATCAAGTTGATAAGAGTCTGAAAAATAATGACAGTGATAGAAAGTCAGTATCATTAGAGCAGAGGAGAGGATAACTCTGAATCCCTTACACTAGTCAGCCATTCCCTTTCAGGAGGTCCAAGACAATCTTTGGGGATTTGATCTGTAAAATTCACAATGGGAAATGGGTTTTAGCATCGTAGTTTCTGTATTTGTACCATGAAACCAGGACACTTTTTGCAGATGTCAAGGTGGTTTCTTGAAGTCAGCCTTACTTAATGCTGTGGGGTTTTTAATAGCAATTCTAGGAAATTCTGTCTTTGTACTCTCTTCTAGCAAATAAAACTCATCAGGTAATGTAAAGGTTCTGTTGAGCTCATTTTTGTACTAGGAAACTGTAAATGCACACCGGCTGTCCTGGGGTGCAAAGAAGGCATTTGGGGTATTGGCTTCAGTGAGGAAATCCTGGGATACTGCACAGACTGAGAGCTGGGCAAAGGTTAACTTCATGAAGTTCACAAGGACAAGTCTGGAGTCCTGCATTTGGGGAGGAACAACAGCAGGCACCAGTACAGACTATGGATTGTTCTTCTGGAAAGCAGCTCCATGGAGAAAGACCTTGGAGTGCTGGTGGACAGCAAGTTTTGGGACAGCAATGAGCCCTTGGTGCCAAGAGAGCCAATGGCATCCTGGGGTGCAGCATGGCTAGGGAGGTTCTCCTCCTCTGCTGTGTCCAGTTCTGGGCTCCCCAGGTCAAGAGAGACAGAGATCTGCTGGAGAGTCTGGTGGAGGCTGTGAGGATGCTGAAGGGACTGGAACAGCTCTGCTGTGGAGAGAGACTGAGAGCCCTGGGGCTGCTTAGTGTGGGGAGGAGAAGGCTGAGAGGGATCTGATCAATGTCTATCAATAGCTGAGGGGTGGGGGTCAGGAGGAAGGGGTCAGGCTCTGTGTGGTGGTGCCCAGGGATAGGACAAGGACCAACAGGGACAAGCTGGAACGCAGGAGGTTCCACCTCAACATGAGGAGAAACTTCTTTGGTGTGAGGCTGCTGGAGGCCTGGAGCAGGCTGCCCAGAGAGGTTGTGGAGTCTCCTTCTCCAGTGACTTTCAAAACTTACCAGGATGCATTCCTGTGTGACCTGCCCTGGGTGATCCTGCTTTGGCAGGGAGTTGGACTCGATGGTCTCTGGACTTCCTTTCCCACCCCTAACATTCTGTGATTTTGGCACAGTGTTGGAGACTGCCTAGAGCATGAGCAGGCAAACTGCATTCTCAGCACTGATGGTTCATAGGAGGGATCCTTGGGATCAATAATCTCCAAAACTCCCCATATCATGAGCTCTGCACTTTGCTGAAAGAGAAAGCAGGAGAGGATTAATGTTTATGTATTGTGGATGGTGATAACACCAGCATCCAGCTGTGGTAAATTCTTGATGTGAGTGTGTCCTTAGAGACCAGACCATCCACAAACAAATGCACATCTTCCTTTGTAGGAGAGGCTAATCCTAAAGCAATTTATTGAAAAAAAAATCTAATTTATAAGGTTAGATGGACAAAACCTCCCAATTAAAGTCAGAAAGAATTGTGATGATGAAGGTCCCCAGGGGCTGAGCCCTGTTTCTGCATTGAGCATCCAAGCCTGTGACTGGCTGTGGACACTGACTCTAGGACAGGTCCTTTTCACAATCATTTTCCAAGTTCCTTTTTCTCCAACATTGTTTTGACTCAGAAAACCACACCCAGCCTCCCTTCCCTTGGTTTTTATTTTGCAGCCTGAACTGGACAATCACAAAGCAAACATTAATCCTAGCAATGACGGCGTACATGGCTGTGATGCTGACCTTCAAGCCAATAACTCAGATCCAATGGATCATTTGAGTCCAAGCCCCTGGACTGGAAATGACCTTTCCCTGGCTGACAAAAATTGACACTGTCCCATTTAAGTCACAGTTTGTCAGCCTGGATGGCCACACGCAATCAGTCAGAGCAATTCAGGCTTCCATCCATGAAGGCAAGAGGGAAAAAAGAAACAAAAAAAGATCAGTCCCACAGGAGGTCAAACCACAGGCACACAACAGGATCAGGGGAAGTGTGGGCAAACACAAAGCATCTTAAAGAGGAGCATGCAGAAGGAGATGACCTACACAAACAGACAGAAGTTTGCTGGTGACACTTTTAGGGATAGTTTCACCTAGGCTAAAGCATTGACTCAAGTTGTCAGAGAATCATAGAATGGGTTGGGTTGGAAGGGACCTTAAAGGTCTACTCCGCTGTGGTGAGACCCCACCTGGAGCTCTGTGTCCAGTTCTGGAGCCTCTGTTCCAGGAAGGATCTGGAGGGGATGGAAGGTGTCCAGAGAAGGGCCACCAGGATGAGCAGAGGGCTGGAGCTGCTTTGCTATGGATTCAGACAGAGACAGTTGGGGTTGTTCAGTTTGGGGGAGGAGAAGGCTCCAAGGAGACCTTCTTGTGGCCTTCCAGTATCTGAAGGGGGCTACAAGAAATTTGGGGAGGGACTTTTGAGGGTGTCAGGGAGTGATAGGACTGGGGGGAATGGAACAAAACTAGAAGTGGGGAGATTCAGACTGGATGTGAGGAAGAAGTTGTTCATGATCAGGGTGGTGAGACACTGGCAGAGGTTGCTCAGGGAGGTGGTGGAAGCCTCATCCCTGGAGGTTTTTGCAGCCAGGCTGGATGTGGTTGTGAGCAACCTGCTGTAGTGTGAGGTGTCCCTGCCCATGGCAGGAGTTGGAACTGGATGAGCCTTGAGGTCCCTTCCAACCACAACAATTCTATGATTCTATGATCATCCAGTTCCAACCCCCCTGCCATGGGGAGAGTCATGTCCCACCAGCCCAGGTTGCTCAAGGCCCTGACCAACCTGGCTTTGAACACCTCCAGGGGCATCTGCAACCTTTCTGGGCAACCTGTTCCAGTGTCTCACCACCCTTACTGCCAAGAATGTCTTCCTAATCTCCAGGCTAAATCTGCCCTCCTCCAGCTTCAATCCATTCCCCCACATCCTATCACTGTAAACCTGGAGATATTCAAGGTCAGGCTTGTCAAGGCTCTTAGCAAGCAGATCTAGTCAAGCGTGTCCCTGCTCTTTTCAGGAAGGTTGGACTGGATGACCTTTGGAGATCCCTTCCAACCCAAACCACTCCTTGATTCTATGATAAGACCTTACATGAATTTCTTTATAGATTGCAGCTATAATGGACTTTAAATAATTGTTTCACTCTTCTCTGGCTGTTGGGTGGAGACAGAAGTTCATGCAAAAGTCTGTTGTTGGCTTTTATACACCACACTTTAACAAGCAACAATTTCATGATATCACTATTGCAAGAAGAAATGCAATGCCTTTCTTCTTCCAGACACATATCCCTCTACCCAAGTTTGAGTCCTGTCTTCAGCTTATGGTTACTTTGTGCTGTGTTTTAGTTATTTTTGCACTGTTTCTAGACTTTCTCAGTAAAGGTAGTGTGTTGAGCCCATGGCATGACTTTTCACATCCAAAACTTAGAATCATAGAATTATTGTGAGGGTTGGAAGGGACCTCAAGGCTCATCCAGTTCCAACCCCCCTGCCATGGGCAGGGACACCTCACACAATAGCAGGTTGCTCACAGCCACATCCAGCCTGGCCTTCCAGGGATGAGGCTTCCACCACCTCCCTGGGCAACCTGTTCCACTGTCTCCCCAACCCCATGCTGAAGAACTTCTTCCTATTGTCTAATCTGAATCTCCCTTCCTCTGGCTTGGATCCATTCCCCCCAGTCCTACCACTACCCAACACTCTCAAAAGTCCCTCTCCAGCCACAGAGAGGTGGTGCTCAGGGATGCCTTCCAACCCTAACAATTCTATGATTCTATGTGGCACTTCAGGACATGGTTTAGTGGTCATGGAGGTGTTGGGTAGAAGGTCAGACCTGATGATCTTAGAGGTCTTTTCTAACCTTAATGATTAGAATCATAGAATCACAGAATTGTGAGGGTTGGAAGGGACCTCAAGGCTCATCCAGTTCCAACCCCTCTGACATAGACAGGGACACATCACACTCGAGCAGGTTGCTCACAGCAGCATCCAGCCTGGCCTTCAAAACCTCCAGGGATGAGGCTTCCACCACTTCCCTGGGCAACTTGTTTGCTGCTGATCCAAACTTACTTATAGATTAAAAAAAAAAAAATAAAAAAGAAACCAGTTCACCTAACCCAGGACCAAAAATAAAAGTACGAGAGCATGCAACCTGTTATTCTGACTTTTGAAAGAGAATAAATCACAAGAGGATTTGCCCATTTGAAATGTCACTGCAGCATATTTCTTTCAGGCTTGGCTTTTTGGTTTTTTTTTTTTTTTTTTTTTTTTTTTTTTTTTTTTTTTTTTTTTTTGAAGCACTGCAGCTTTCCAGCAATGCTATGTCAGGGCTACAATAGCCTTATAGCCTTGCTGGTGCTTCTCATTCCCCCCTTTTGACCTATTTGCTATACTTGTTGATAACCCCAGGAGATCAGATTGAGCAGCTCAGCCAGATCCTTCCAGGCTCTTTTTCTGTGAAAGGGAAAAAAAAAGTCTATCCTAGACCTATTTACTTCAAACCCAGCAGCTGTCCAGGTCCTCACCTCACAGCTTGCTGTGCTGTACAAGCCAAAGAACTTCATTGCCTCTCTTGGTTGAACTGACACCTTGTTCTTTTGTGTATGTTCCCAGAAGTTGAGTGAGAAGCCAGAGATGTTGTATTTAGAACTTTTTGTCCAGAGATATTTTTTTTTTCTAGAGAAATAAAGGAAAAACGTTTTGTAGGAAAAAAAAAATGATGTTGTAGGGTAATGTTCTCATTAGATTAGCAAAAGTGTCCTAGTTCTGAGCCCTGAGCTGCCCAGGGCAAGGGGACAGAAAGAATATTTTACCCCTTCCCAAGGAAGATTGGAAGTTGAAATGGAAATTCTATTGACAAAGACATACAAAAGGAATTCAGGTACAAAGAATAAATCCACAGATTAGGCTCAGTCCTTCACCTGAGCCTACCAGGCCAGAACCTTCCAGAGCTTTCCAGAAACCTCCATCTGCCTCAGCCTCAGCAGGCTCAAGAGCAGATCAAACTGTCCCTCCCCCCACTAGACCCAAGCCTACTGCAGGCTTCCCCAGACCCTGTGCTGTAGCTGGAAATTCCCTGCCAGCCAAGGGCAGGAGAGAAGCTCTGCCTCATACAACCATAAGGTAACAGCTCAGGTCCTGAGATGGAGAGAAGAGAGAGAGAGCCTTGGCTGTGCACTGCCTTAAATAGAGAGACACAGGGAAATGAATGGAAGAACAGATTGCAATATCCTGGGACAAGCTGCCTGTCCCTCTGGCACTCTCTAGCCTCTGGAGGACTTTTCTTCATGGTTATGCCAATTCACTCTTGATTTCCCTTCACCTACAACAAAAAGAACCTCCAACAACCTGACTCTCTACTAACATTCCACTGGAACCATTGATTTTGATGTATTGCTTCCTATACTCTTGGTAGTTGTTCTACTTTTTAGGGTTAAAGCAAGATCCTGAAGTTTATTTGGAGAAACTAGAACTTCCTGCCACTGCTGCTGCTGCTGCTGCTGCTGCTCATTTTACCCAAGGAAATAATTAATTTCAAAGGGGAAAAAAAAGGAGAAACACTAAATTAATGCTTCATCTGGTTCTGGATCTCTGCAGGCTTTGTTTCTCTTGTGAGTTCCAAATGTGATCTACCTTAGGTGAGTTCCACACACATCTTACACTTGGCCTTGTCAGACCTGGACAGGTGAGAGCCATGGGCCAAGGCTAACTATAGAGTTTAACAAGGCCAAGTGCCAGGTCCTCCACCCGGGTCACAACAACCCCAAGGTGAGCTACAGCCTTGCAGACATATGGTTGGAAAGCTGAGACTCAGAGAAGGACCTGGGGGTGTTGGCTGGCAGTCAATTAAATATGAGCCAGCAGTGCCCAGGTGGCAAAGAAGGCCAATGGCATCCTGTCTTGGGTCAGCAGCAGGGTGGGCAGCAGGGACAGGAGGTGACCATCCCCCTGTGCTCAGCACTGGGGAGGCCACACCTCGAGTGCTGTGTTCAGCTCTGGGCCCTCACTGCAGGAAGGACATTGAGGGGCTGGAGCCTGTCCAGAGAAGGGCAACGAGGCTGGAGAAGGGCCTGGAGCCCCTGGACTAGAGGAGGGGCTGAGGGAGCTGGGGGTGTGCAGGGTGGAGAAGAGGAGGCTGAGGGAGACCTCATTGCTCTCTGCAGCTCCCTGAAGGGAGGTTGGAGTGAGGAGGGGACAGCCTCTGCTCCTTGGTGGCAAGGGACAGGAGCAGAGGAGATGGTTCCAAGCTGCAGCAGGGGAGGCTCAGGCTAGGTGCTAGGAAAAATTTCTTCTCAGAGAGGGTTCTCAGACATTGGATTGGTCTGCCCAGGGCAGTGGTGGAGTCATGATCCCTCGAGGTGTTTATGCAGCCTGTGAACCTGGTGCTGAGGGTGATGGTTTAGAATTGACACTAAACAGGGTTGAAGGTTGAACTGGATGATCTTTAAGGTCTCTTCTGTAATTCTGTATCCTGTTTGACAATAGGCTGCCCTCAGAGTTGCAGCAAGTTGAAGATGAGGAGGAAACTGCATATCTTGATATTGATGTGAAAGTCAATAATTTCTTCTTCAAACTAAGTACAAACATCCTTCCACTTAGCAGAGGGAGTTGGAGAGCTGCAAGCCTCCTGCAGCACAAAGTTCACATAAAGGAGATCTTGTTCTGAACAGCTCTCTACATTCCTAAAGCATATTGAAGCTAAATGATGTAGTGGTTTCAGGGAGGCAAACTGGTGACAGATAATGCAATGTTCTATTAAATGCTGGAGAACAGCAATCACCTGCAGATAATAAACTCCTAAAGAAAAGGGAGGGTTAGATTATAGCTTACATTAAATTAAGTCAAAGGAGTTACTCTTCATTTGTGCTGTAATAAGATGGAGAAGACTCAGGCTCTATTTTTTACTAAACTTTTATTAAATCAAACACCTGCAGTTCATCCTCTTAATCAGAACTATAATTTGCTGCTGAATTCACCTTTAAATTCCAGTCCACTTTGTTCTTGTGATTTCTTCTCCTGTACCCTAATAAGGTCCTTGTATAACAAACAAGGAACTCATCTGAATGTCTATCGTTGGTTGGTGGCAACTATTGAGGGGAAAGTGACCTTTATGCAAAATTTGAGTTGAAGTCCCAGATACTGACCGTTTAAATGATTAATGTGCCGTGTTGGAATTTGTTTTCATCCATCATTACAAGTTTGGCTGCAGGAAGATTTTGGGCTCCAAATTCCAATGCAGCATTTGAGCTCAGTCAGTTTTGTAATCAGAGCAGTTCCTCTGAGAATTCTGAACTGCTGAATCTTGGGGATGGTTCAGAGATTCACAGAATGGTTTAGGTTGGAAGGGATATTACAGATCATCCAGTTCCAATTCCCCTGGGCAGGGATACCTCCCACCAGCCCAGGTTGCTCAAGGCTTCATCCAACCTGACCTTGAACACCTCCATGGAGAGGGCATCCTCAGTCTTCCTGTTCAAGTGTCTCACCACCCTCACTGCAAAGAATTTTTTCCTGATCTCCAGTCTTAATCTCCCCTCTTCCAGCTTCAGTACATTCCTTCTTGTCCAATCATTACAAGCCCTTATAAAAAGTCCCTTCCCAGCTTGACTGCACTCCTGGAAGTCAAATAAGTCAGAAAAATCACACCCTTTGTCAGGATTTTGGAGGGTGTCTATTTAATTCAGTTTGTGATTCCTTTAACACCTGTAATAATCTAAACATTTTAGATCTTACGTTGAAAAAGTAGCTACTGTGGTGTGCCTCACCTTGAATATCTCCAGGGATGAGGACCTAACCACCTCCCTGGGCAACCTGTTCCAGTGTTCCGAAACCCTCACAGTAAAGAACTTGTTTGTTACATCCAGTCTAAATCTGCTACTTTCCAGGTTGCAGCCACTGCCCTTGGTCCTGTCCCTGCAGTCTCTCTCCATCCTCCTTGTAGCCCCCTCCAAGTACTGGCAGGCTGCTATTAGGTCTCCCCAGAGCCTTCCCTTCTCCAGGTTGAACAAACCCAGCTCCCTGTCTTCCCTTTAAACATCATGGCCAAACTCATGCTGAAGACCCTGTCTGGCCTCTCATGTAATCCACATTCTAATAAAATAAAGGTTCATCTTATGCTGTTCAAGGGGCAAAGGCAGACAGCCTTAAACCAGGAGCTGCAGTCTGCTGGTTGTGTGTGGCAGTGGGAGGAATTCACAGCAATCACACATACAAAAGTGTGCTCCCAGTCTTCACCTGGGAACAAAAGACATTGACTTGCTGGACTGTGTCTAAAGAAGGGCAACAAAGCTGGTGAAGGGTCTGGAGAACAGGGCTGGTGAGAAGCAGCTGAGGGAATTGGGGTTGTTTGGTCTGGAGAAGAGGAGGCTGAGGGGTGACCTTATTGCTCTGTATAACTCCCTAAAAGGGGGTTGGAGTGAGGTGGGGGTTGGGCTCACTAATATCAAATTACAGAATGAAAGGAAATGTTCTGAAACTGTGCTAAGGGAGGATTAGGTTGGGGAGGAGGAAAAGTTTCTTTGCTGTAAGAATGGTCAGGGATTGGAACAGGCTGCCCAGGGAGGTGGTGGAGTCCCCATCCCTGGAGGTGTTCAAGAAACCTGTGGCCATGGCACCTGGGGCCATGGTTTGGTGGCCATGGTGGTGCTGGGTCAGTGGTTGGACTGGATGATCCTTGAGGTCTCTTCCAACCAAAACATTCTGTCAGGGGCATTAGCAACTGCATATATTTGTCTAGAAAGAGCTTTTCTTTTTCTGGGAATGTGTTTAAGGGAAAGCTTGTGGGAGTTGCCTGACTGTCTACTCTGTGGCAGTGCCTTCATCTACGCTGAAAATCATTCTAAGAGACACCTTGTCAGCACATAGCCTGTGAGGAGCAGTACTCAGACCACAGCAAATGGCAGCCTCCAACACCAATGAGGCAGTTAGGATACAACAAATCTGACCTTGAGGTCCTAGTATCTGAAATGTTTCCAGTACTAATCTGCTCAATTTTGGCCACTGCTAGAGACATCTTTTTGTCTGCCCTCATTACTACTGAGCCATGATTATAAGCCTCAAAGCAAGAAGACAACTTTCTACCACAAGTCCTTCATTATTACAATCTACAGCACAACAATGCCTAAAATTAATATTAAAAAAAGCAAATCAAGTTTAATGGAGTTTGCAGGGCTGTAGATTCTCCAGAGTCAATTATTTATTATGATGTTTATTAAATACATTAAGCAGTTTTAGAACTTGAAACTGCTTAATGTATTTAAATAATTCAGCTGAAGAGATTTTAACTAATTCTCACAATCAAAGCAGTCACAGAATCACAGAAACATTCAGGTCAGAAAAGAGCCTCAGGATCACCAAGTCCAGCCCAGAACCCTACTCTACAAGGCTCACCCCTAAACCATATCCCCAAGCACCACCTCCAAATCACCTTTAAACACAGCCAGGCTTGGGGACTCCACCACCTTCCTGGGCAGCACATTCCAATCCCTGACCACTCTTTCCATGAAAAAACTTTTCCTACTCTTCAGCCTAAACCTACCCAGCTGCAGCTTGAGGCCATTCCCTCTTGTTCCATCACCAATTACCTGTGAGAAGAGACCAGCACCAACCTCTCCACAACCTCCTTTCAGGGAGTTGTAGACAGCAATGAGGTCTCCCTTTAGCCTCCTCTTCTCCACACTAACCATCCCCAGCTCCTTCAGTCTCTCCTCATCAGATTTATTCTCCAGGCCCTTCACAGCTTCCTTGCCCTCCTCTGCCCTGGCTCCAGCCCCTCCACATCTCTCTTGGATTGAGCTGCCCAAAACTGAAGCCAGCACTCCAGGTGTGGCCTCCCCAGAGCTGAGTCCCAGGGTTCAATCCCTTCCCTGCTCCTGCTGGACACAGCATTGCTGATCCCAGCCAGGATGCCTTTGGCTTTCTTGGCCACCTGGGCACTGCTGGCTCCTCTTCAGCTGCTTGTCCATCAGCACCCCCAGGTCCCTTTCTGCCAGCAGCTTTCCAGCCACACTGCCCCAAGCCTGGAGCATGGCTTGGGGCTGTTGTGCCCCAAGTGCAGGACCTGGCACTTGGCCTTGTTGAAGTTCATCCCAGTAATGCTGGCCATGGATCCAACCTATTCCAGTCCCTCTGTAGAGCCTCCCTACCCTCATCCTTTCTGTTGACCAGATTATGAACTATTTCAAGCTTTATTCTTCCTCTTCTTCCCAAACTGGCCAATGTGTGTCAAGAAATATATAACTGAAATACCACGAAGCAAAGGGGTTGAAAGATACTCTGACCCTGACTGCAAGCACAAGAGGAAAATCTAACTGGTCTTGAAATATGAATCTTAGATCCTATTTCCTGTACTTTTAAAGAAGTTCATTTCAAATAGTCATTAGTGAGGAAACAGAAGTGAACCAAGAACCAGAATGCTTTCCTGTGTCAGGAACAGTGTGACCAACAGGACCAGGGAAGTGATTGTGGTCCTGTATTCATGGAATCATAGAATGGTGTGGGTTGGAAGGGACCTTCAAGGTCATCTAGTTCCATCCTTCCTGCCATTGGCAGGGATACACTTCCACTAGACCAGGATGCTCAAGGTCTCATCTACCAATGGTCATACTCAGTACTGGTCAGGCCACATCATGAACAGGTCAGTTTGGGGGCTCCTCACTCCAAAAAGGACATTGAGGGCACGAAGCATGTCCAGAGAATGGCAACAAAGCTGGAGAAGGGCCTGTAAAACTGTTCTAGTGAGGAGCATCTGAGTGAACTGGGGGTGCTTAGTCTGGAGGAGGCAGAGAGGAGACCTCATTGCTCTCTACAATTCCCTTAATGGAGCCTGGAGTGATGTGGAGGTTGGTCTCTTCTCCCCAGTATCAGGTGATAGAGGGAGAAGAAATGTCCTGAAGGTGTGCTAGGGGAGGTTTAGATTGGAGATGAGGAAAAGTTTCTTTGCAGCAGGAGTGGTCTGGGATTGGAACAGGCTGCCCAGGGAGGTGATGGAGTCCCCATCCCTGGAGGTGTTCCAGAACCCTGTGGCCATGGCACTAGGGGACATGGTATAGGTTAGCCAAAAGAATAAAAGAAATGCTGAACAGAAGGTGTTCAGGGCTGCTTTAAAGGTCTGGCTGAAGTGTCTGTGTCACAAAATGCTCACTTCTGCATGACCATGATGAAGATACAGGAACCAACCTCTTAGTTAATGGCTACACAATCAGTGCATTGCATCTGTTACAGCAATTAACCTTCAGAACCTTCTCAGATTGGAGGTCCAGATTTAGAGTAACTCTTGGGTCCAGAATTAAAGCCATGAGGAGAAACTCCTAAGGCCAAGACAGTGTTCAAGGTGAAGGAAGTATCAACAGCTTCCCAGCAGCACTGTCAGCCAGCAGGCTAGCTCATTAGGACAGGGTCTGAACAAAAGGAATTAGTGAATTCCAGTGACTACCTGTCTGGGCCTCATCCACCCTCACCACAGTGGTCATGTGTCAGAGAGCTCATGGCAGAAAAATGAACTTCCACTTCATTAAAAAGCAACCTGGGGAAGCCTGAGGGCTCTTCAGAAGTGAGATTTAGATGCTCACATCATCTGAATCCAGACCTTTCCATCTACTGAGCTGTTTTAGTTCCTTTGAAACAGAATTAATTAGAATAAGGTATTTTTGAGGATCTTGACTTCATGTAAGGGAAAAGTCTTTCATTACTGAGATTGGTTAAAGACATGAACAGGGGACAGGCCATGTAGATGAAATTCCATCATTCAGCTTTTCAGAACATGGCTATCACAGGATCCCAGTGTGGTGAGGGTTGGAAGGGACCTCTGGAGATCATCTAGCCCAACACCCTGATAAAGTAGGGTCACATGGATAGGGTTGTCTGGGATTGCAATGTCCAGGCAGTTTTGGAATCTCTCCAGAGGTGAAGACTCCACAGCTTCTCTAACATCCTGCTCCAGTGCTCCATCTTGGGCTCTTTATGATGGGGCAGAGTGGCTGGAAAACTGCCTGGCAGAAAAGGACCTGGGGGTGCTGGTTTACAGCTGATAGACAGCATGTTCCCAGTTGGCCAAGAAGGCCACCAACATCCTGGGCTGGACCCGCAATGGTGTGCCCAGCAGGACTAGAGAGCTCATTGTGCCACTGTATTCAGCACTGGGGAGGCCACAGCTGGAATACTGAGTTCAATTTTGGGGTCCTCACTCTAGGAAGGACACTGAGGGTCTGAAGTGTGTCCAGAGAAGGGAACTGAAATTGATGAAGGGTCTGGAGAACAGGGCTGGTGAGGAGCAGATGAGGGAGCTGAGGTTCCTTAGTCTGGAGAAGGCTGAGGGGAGACCTCATTCCTCTCTACAGCTCTCTAAAAGAAGGCTGCAGTGAGGTGGGGGTTGGTCTCTCCTCCCTGGTATCAGGTGATAGAAGGAGAAGGAATGTTCTGAAGTTGTGCTAGGGGAGGATTAGGTTGGAGATGAGGAAAAGTTTCTTTGCTGCAAGAGTGGTCAGAGATTGGCACAGGCTGCCCAGGGAGGTGGTGCAGTCCCCATCCCTGGAGGTGTTCCAGAACCCTGTGGCCATGGCACCTGGGGACATGGTTTGGTGGTCATGGTGGCGTTGGGTTGCTGGTTGGACTGGGTGATCTCGGAGGTCTTTTCCAACCCAAAGAATTCTGTGTTTCTCTGATTCTTTTAAGTTCAAGTGAAACCTCCTGTGTTCAGGTTTGTGTCCATTGACACATTGTCAGGCTCTGTCTGGTGATGCCCAATGCCAGCACAAGAGGCAGTGGTGGAAGCTGAGGCATAGGAAGTTCCATGGAAACAGGAGGAAGAATTTTTTCCCTGTGAGGGTGACAGAAGACTGGAAGAGGCTGCCCAGGGGGGTTGTGGAGTCTCCCTCTCTGGAGATATTCAAGACCTGCCTGGATGTGTTCCTGTGTGACCTGCTCTAGGTGACCCTGCTCTGGCAGGGGGTTGGACTGGATGAGCTTTGGAGGTCCCTTTCATCCCCTGGCATTCTGTGATTCTGGTTCTGTGTGATTCTGTGATACTTCCTTCACCCTGCCTTGTCTAGGCAAAATCCTGAACAACCTGACATCCCCGTGTCTAGATCAAAGATGTGCACATAAGCACACTGACAGAGAAGATCAATACAAACACAGATGAGATTTCAAGTGCATTTTGAAACTTTCTGACTTCATAGCTACCTGCTCCAAAGGCTGCAAGCTCCCAGCCTGAGAAGGGAATGGCACAATAAATTTTTATGAGCTGGATCAGAAATATTCTGATGCTGTGGGCAGCGTGGGTTTATAAGAAGCACCAATTACTATCTGCTGTAACAAGGAGCATTAACTATGATTAATGAGCTGACTTTGAAAGTCAGGCCAGCTCCCCAATATCAGCTTTTCTCCTCTAAGGCAGATTTTAAAGAAACTTTTAAATATTTAAGTAGCTGAGGAGCTTTCTGAGGCTGGTGCTGTCGGAATGTGTTCAGCGAATGGATTTTTAGAATTGAGAAAATAAAATCTCCTTGTCCAGTTGCATTATATGAACAGAAATGTAATATGTATGTTAAGGTAATTGAATTGTGGGGGGAAAAATCAGGTTTGGTAAACACAGACATGATTTTTTAAACTATACCTGAGCTGATTTATAGAATGAAATATAAGTGTGTTCAGATTTTTACCGGGTAAAAGCCCCCAACAAAACAGAATCACAGAAGCAGTCAGGTTGGAAAAGAGCCTCAGGATCACCAAGTCCAGCCCAGAACCCTACTCTACAAGGCTCATCCCTAAACCATATCCCCAAGCACCACATCCAAACCACCTTTAAACGCATCCAGGGCTGGGGACTCCACCACCTCCCTGGGCAGCACATTCCAATCCCTGACCACTCTTGCTGGGAGAAAATTTTCCCTACTGTCCAGTCTAAACCTCCCCAGTCACAGCTTGAGGCCATTCCCTCTTGTTCCATCACTTATTACCTGTGAGAAGAGAACAGCACCAACCTCTCCACAACCTCCTTTCAGGGAGTTGTAGACAGCAATGAGGTCTCTCCTCAGCCACCTCTGTTTCACACTAACCATCCCCAGCTCCTTCAGTTGCTCTTCATCAGATTTATTCACAAAACAAAACCGAACTAAACCAAATAAAACAAACCAAACCAAACAAAACCAAACCAAATAAAACAAACCAAACCAGAACAAAACAAAATAAAGGAAGCATCATATGTAGCAGGATAGGTTGGAGACTGACCTGTTGGAAAGAAGCATAGAGGAAAGGGACCTGGGGGTCCTGGTGGGCAGAAGGATGCCCATGAGCGAGCAATGTGCCCTGGTGACCGAGAAGGCCAATGGTATCCTGGGGTTGTATTACAAAGCCTGTGGTTAGTAGGTTGAGGAAGGTTCTCTTCCTCCTCTACTCTGTCCTGATGAGGCCACATCTAGAATATTTGTGTCCAGGTCTGGGCCTCTCAGTTCAAGAAGAACCTCAGGGAAGTGCTTGAGAGAGTCCATCCCAGAGGCACAGAGCTGCTGCAGGCAGTGGCACATCTCCTGTGGGGCCCGGAGGAGGGAGCTGGGGCTTGGAGCTGGGAGCAGAGGAGCCTGAGGGCTGCCCTCACTGCTGGGGATAAAGATGTGCAGGGCTGGAGCCAGGCTCTGCTCAGGGATGGCCAAGGACAGCACAAGGGGCACTGGGGGCAAGCTGGAGCAGAGGAGGTGCCCTGGGAACAGGAGGGAAAACTTTGTCCCTGTGAGGGTGCTGGAGGCCTGGAGCAGGCTGCCCAGAGAGGTTGTGGAGTCTCTTCCTCTGGAGCCATTCAGAACCCACCTGGATGTGTTCTGTGTGCCCTGCCCTGGGTGATGCTGCTCTGGCAGGGGGTTGGACTGGATGATCTTTTGAGGTCTCTTCCAACCCCTATGGTTCTGTGCCTAAATTCTTTAAAAGCAGGATTATTGTCCTTGTGATTAAGACACAGTGCAGAGATCAGACAGCCCCAGAAGGAGCTGCAGTGCTCATGAATGCAAAGAGAGTCACTACCCTAGCAGAGCAGGTTCAAATGGCAGCTTTCTTACTTACCAGCTGGGACCATGAGGGCAGTGGAGCTCACAGAGCTTAATTTCAGAACAGCCTGATGAGCAGGGGTCAATCGTATCATTGGTCGAGGGCTTGTAAAGCCATTTTCAAATGTGACTTTTGACAACTGGATGGAGCTCCTCAAAACTGTCCAAGCATCTCAGGCTCCCTCAGAAATCTGAGCTGAGTGGCTGTGGTGTTAAACCGCCCCTGGTTTATCCTGCTGGCATCAAACTGTTGCTGGATGACACACAGGAGCTGCTCCCCCAGCAGTCTGTGGAACACAACTGACCTCACCTCAGCTGGAGTCAGCCAAGCAAGTGCACTTCAGAGGCCTGCCACATGTGAGGTTTTCTAGAGCAAGATAAGACACTAACCCATGCATACTGCACTGTCAGGGAATGCTGAATTACTATACAGAAAAATACATAGATGGCAGGGGTTGGGCCAACCACTAAATGAGTGCCAGAGGCTCTCTGTGAAGCTCTCTGCCTTCCCAAAGGGAAAAAAATCACAGAATCACAATCACAGAAATACAGAATCACAGAAACATTCAGGTTGGAAAAGACCCTCAGGATCACTAAGTCCAACCCAGAACCCTACTCTAAAAGGTTCACCTCTGAAACATGTCGCCAAGCACCACATCCAAACCACTTTTAAACACATCCAGGGAATAAGGCAGAGAGATTGATGGGAAGGGAAAGAGAACGAAGCAGCTGGGATGGAAATAATAGTAATAAAATCAAACAGATACAAACCAATATTAAACCAAATCCCTGATGGCAATTAGTCACAATCACCACTGATGCTGTGGCAGAAGTCGCAGACTGGACTCAGATGGGAACCAGATTCAGGAGCTGGATTCTAGAACTGGATTCAGGGACACCTGGATTGGGACTGAAAGCAGAATGGACAGAATTCTCCTTGGACACCTGGGGTTGAAGAAGAGGCTTTACCCTGTTGATCCCATAACTTCATACTGAACATGACATCCACGAGATGGAATCCCTTGTTGGTCAGTTTAGAGTCACGTGATGCTTCCTCCTCTCCCCACAGCTGCAGCCTTTTACTCTGCACCCCCAATGCAGAGCATAAGGTGTGGCAGTGCCCTTGGTCTGCAGCCCAGCCCTTGGCAGGACCTCTCCCCATCAGCTTCTCAATGCTAACAGCAGCCTCTGGCTGTGCAGCCCTGCCGTGAGCTGCAGAAAGTGCAGCACTGAGCAGAGACTGAGCTGAGTAGCCTGCTCCAGGCCTCCAGCACCTTCACAGTAAAGAAGTTTTTCTTCATGTTGAGGTGAAACTTCCTGTGTTGCACTTTGTGTCCCTTGCCCCATCACAGGATGTCATGGAAAAGAGCCAGGCCCCTTCTTCTTACGCTCACCCTTCAGCTATTTATAAACATTAATATGATCCCTTCTCAGTCTGCCCTCCTGCAGGCTAACCAGCTCCAGGTCTCTCAGCCTTTCCTCACCAGATGTTTTAATCCCTTCATCATCCCTGCAGCCTCCCTTGTACACTCTCTACTATATCCCTGAGGTACCATCTTAGCTTAAACATAGTGTACCTTGTATGGACCATGAGTTACAGGAACCACAGCATTCTGCAACTATAACAAACAGCAATATCCCACTCAGGCAGCTCCTGAGCAACAGCTTCTTGAATTGCAGTCCTAAAAGTGATGGAAATTATGTCTTCACCCACACAGACAAATCAGTGCCCTTGATCTTGTTGCAGGAAGTTAATCAATAAGGGAAATAATTAGAGTGTGGCCCACTGAGTCACTCAGCTTTGCAGAATCTTTGGGTTTCTGCTTTAGGTCTGCAAGGGCAGTGGAGCTCTACTGGATGCTATTAAACAACTCTTGCTGTTCACTGTCAGGGAGGCAGACATTTCAGGGGAAGCAGCACAGCAGTATTGCAGTACAGAATTTGGGCTGCTTCATCATCTGATAATATGAAATCCTTCTCTGCATTGCTTACTGTCATGCATTTCATGCATTTTCTGATGTGCCCTGGGATCTTTGCAAATGTGCCAGAGGAATGGGAGTGACTGCAGTTAGCATTTCAAAGAATGAAAGAATTGTCAGGGTTGGAAGGGATCTCAAGGATCATTCAGTTCCAACCCCTCTGCAATGGGCAGGGACACCTCACACTACAGCAGGTTGCTCACAGCCACATCCAGCCTGGCTGCAAAAACCTCCAGGGATGAGGCTTCCACCACCTCCCTGAGCAACCTCTGCCAGTGTCTCACCACCCCCATGGGGAAGAACTTCTTCCTAACATCCAATCTGAATCTCCCCATTTCTAGTTTTGCTCCATTCTCCCCAGTCCTATCACTCCCTGACACCCTCAAAAGTCCCTCCCCAGCTTTCTTGTAGCCCCCTTAAGATACTGCAAGGCCACCAGAAGGTCTCTTGGGAGCCTTCTCTTCTCTAGACTGAACAGCCCCAACTCTCTCAGTCTGTCCTCACAGGAGAGGAGCTCCAGCCCTCTGCTCATCCTCGTGGCCCTTCTCTGGACATGTTCCAGTAAGTCCAGATCCTTCTCATAAGAGGGGCTCCAGCTTCTTCTATCCATTTTCTCAGCTGCTGAAACACCAAGGCTGCTGAACTCTTGGTCACCTCTGGTGTTCAAAGGGGAGTTAAATAGAACAGAAGCCTCTCCAGCCTTTTTGAGACTTCACATTCATTACAGGAGGGAAAAACACAAGGGTGGCCACAAGTGGGAGAGTGTGCAAATCCCTGTGCTTTATTTTCCTTAAACTTATTTGTTTTTTAAATGAAAACCACCGAGGATAGCAAAGCACAGCCCTCTCTGTGACTTATGCTGTCAATAAAAGCCCAGGGGGTTTACACTGCCATGAGAACAGGCCATTTACATGTTAAGAAGCCATTTATGATCCCAATAAAAGTCCAGGGGATTTACTTTACAATGTGTGGGAAGCCATTGATGATGCTAAGAGTCAATTTACAATGTCAACAATTGTGTTAACACTAAAAATGCAAAGTGGGTGTAAAATGGTGGGTTTATTATTATTATTTTTATTTTTATTTTTCCCCCTTGCATTGTTGATATTTCCCTAGCAGTGATCCATGCCTCAGTCACAGGGATTTTCTGGTTTATGTTTTCAATGAGAGAGATATGGCAGAAATTGCTGTTCTTCCCTTAGTGAGTTATTCTTTGAGAAAAAAAAAAATATTGATACAAATATATTCACAGGATGTTAGGGGTCAGAAGGGACCTCTGGAGATCTTCCAGTCCAACCCCCCACCTGCCAGAGCAGGACCATAGAATCCAGCACAGGTCACACAGGAACACATCCAGACAGGGCTGGAAAGGCTCCAGGGAAGGAGACTCCACAACCTCTCTGGGCAGCCTGCTCCAGGGCTCTGGGACCCTCACACTCAAGAAGTTCCTCCTCATGTTGAGGTGGAACCTCCTGTGCTGCAGTTTCCATCCACTGCCCCTTGTCCTATCCCAGGGCACAACTGAGCAGAGCCTGTCCCTGTCCCCTCCCTCCTGACCCCCAGCCCTTAGCTATTGATAGACATTGATCAGATCCCTCTCAGTCTTCTCCTCTCCAGACTAAACAACCCCAGGGCTCTCAGCCTCTCCCCACAACGCAGTGCTCCAGTCCCTTCAGCATCCTTGTGGCCCTCCCTGGGACTCCTTGAGAGAGAAATAAGTAATCTGCTTCTAGTATAGCCACAGACTTTAAATGCTGATTTTCTTAAAGCAGGAAAAAAAAAATATCCCAAACCTCTATGTTTAAAAAAAAAAAATCGAGTTTTAAGTGTTTAATTGAATATAGTCTATTATCTATTAGGTTACACTACATTTGGGATTCTCTTCCAAACAAATAAAAAAACCCAAAAAATCTTTACATTTTACAGCCTTCCAGGCCTCCTGGTGGAGTACTAAAATTGTATTTAATTCTTAGAGTTTCAATACAGCCACTAAAGCGAGTGCTGCTCTTTCTCCTTCACAGACTTGGGAAAGTTAGTCGTAAAGAGGAGATGAAAACACACAGGGTTTTATTTCAGCAGCTGTGACTGGATGACTCATAGAATGGGTTGGGTTGGAAGGGACCTTAAGGATCAACCCTCCTGCCATGGGCACGGATACCTCGAACCAGCCCAGGTTGTTCAAAGCCTCATCCAACCTGGTCTTGAACACCCCCAGGAAGGAGACATCCTCACAACCTCCCTTGGGCAGCCTGTTCCCGTGTCTGATAACCCTCATTGTCAAGAATTTCTTCCTCATCTCCAGGCTCAATCTGCCCTTCTCAAGCTCCAATCAATTCCCTCTCCTCTTATCACTCCAACCCCTTGTAAAAAGTCCCTCCCCAGCTCTCCTGGAGCTCCTTCAGGTACTGGAAGCTGCTCTAAGGTCTCCCTGGAGCCTTCTCTTCTCCAGGCTGAACAGCCCCAACTCTCCCAGCCTGTCCCCACTGGGGAGGGTCTCCAGCCCTCTGAGCATCTTCATGGCCTCCTCTGGACCCACTCCAACTGTTCAAAGTCATTCTTGTGTTGGGGACTCCAGAAGTTAACAAATCTGTACATTTCCTGTCTGAAAGGATTCCCCTTTATAACCTTTGTGTGGACAAAGCCATTTCTAACCTTAAACCAAGGCTGTGTTTACCTACAGCCAACAACCATGAGAGATGATGTGGACACAGCCTCATTCATTGTTGGCCTGTGCCCCTGGTGTGTGGCCACTCCTGCAGCCCCAGACAGGAACATAGAGCAATGGCTACTGCTGGGGAAAAAAAGGAAAAATAATATTTTCAATGTTATTAGTCATTCTCCAAACTCCTTCCATCTGGCCCCAGCAAAGGGAGCAGGGAGGCTCACCCCTCCCATCTCTCATAGAATCAACAAAGTTGAAAAAGACCTCAGAGATCTTCCAGCCCAACCTATCACCCAGCACCTCAGGACTAACCACACCCTGGCTTCAAGTGCCACATCCAATCCTTTTTGGAACACCTCCAGGGATGATGACTCCACCACCTCCGTGGGCAGCACATTCCATGGACAATTACTCTTCCTGGGAAGAACTTTCTCCTCACCTCCAGCCTAAACTTCCCCTGCACAGCTTGAGACTGTGTCCTCTTGTTCTGCTGCTGCTTGCCTGGTTGAAGAGCCCAACCCCCACGTGGCTACAACCTCCCTTCAGGTAGTTGTAGAGAGCAATGAGGTCACCCCTGAGCCTCCTCTTCTCCAGGCTAAACACCCCCAGCTCCCTCAGCCTCTCCTCACAGGGCTCTGCTCCAGACCCCTCCCCAGCTTCCTTGCCCTTCTCTGGACATGTTCCAGTACCTCAACATCTCTCTTGAATTGAGGAGCCCAGAACTGGACACAGCACTCAAGGTGTGGTCTGACCAGTGCTGAGCACAGGGCAGGATGACTTCCCTGCTCCTGCTGGCCACACTATTGCTGATGCAGGCCAGGATGCCATTGGCCTTCTTGGCCACCTGGGCACACTGCTGGCTGCTGTCCAGCTGCTGTCACCCAGCACCCCCAGGTCCCTCTCTGCCTGGCTGCTCTCCAGCCACTCTGACCCCAGCCTGTAGCACTGCTTGGGGTTGTTGTGGCCAAAGTGCAGCACTTGGCACTTGGACTTGTTGAATGCCATCCTGTGAGACTCTGCCCATCTGTCCAGCCTGGCAAGGTCCCTCTGCAGAGCCTCCTACCCTCTGACAGATCAGCTCCTGCTCCCAACTTGGTGCAAACTTACCAATGGTGGACTCAATCCCATCACCCAGATCATTACCCTAGCCCTGATCTCTTTCCCAGATGTTTCCTTCCGCCTGTGCTCCCCCTAAGGGAACTGGGATTGTTCAGCCTGGAGAAGAGAAGACTCCAGAGGGACCTTAGAGCTGCCTTCCAATAGCTGAAGGGAACCAACAGAAAGGCTGCAGAGGGACTTTTTTACAAGTGTCTACCCACAGGACAAGGGAAAATGTATGGAAATTGAAGGAGAGTAGGTTTAGATTGGCTCTTAGGAAGGAATTCTTCACTATGAGGGTGATGAGAATGTGGAATGTCCAGACAGGTTGATGATGCCCCCTCCCAGGTTGGGATGGGGCCTTGAGTAACCTGGGCTGGTTGAGAGGTGTCCCTGCCCATGGCAGGGGGTTTGGATTAGATATCTCTAAGGTCTCTTACAGATTAAGCCATTCTATGATTCTGTGATATTCAGGTCAGCAAAATTCAGGTTTTCCTGCTGTGCCCAGAAACCCAGGCTGGGTTATGCTGCCTCATGTGCTCAGGTCCCACAGAACACAACACTGAACTTCATGTTCAGACTCCTTTATTTTTATTTCCTGCAGAATGGGAACATTTTTCCCACAGCACTTAAGCCTCTGTCATCCCTTTAAGGCTGTGGTAAATTTTCTATTAACATAATTACTCTTTCTCATTTCTTGATCCTTTGGATCTGAGTTTGATTATGCTTACATTTGAACTGTCAGAGAGGATTAAAAGTTCCAGAGAGAAATACCCACTCTGTTTCAAAGCAGCCAATGCAGCATGATCAATCATGTCCCTCCAAGCCATTTTCTGAATTTGTAGCAGGCATCAGATGCAATTCCAGTGATGTTAGCAGGGTCATATCACCAGCACTACAACTTAATGAAGCCTCACTGAAGAGCTCTATCAGTTTGCATCACTGTAGGCTTGCCCAGACTCTTAGACTTTATGGTGATGGAGGCCATAGACGAAAGCTGAAGGAAGATGAAGAGGAGACAAAGATGAATTCAGACATATGTGCTGTGATCCCATTTGAATCTTGCTTCTGCTGTAGTTTGGCAAGGAAAATGTCACTGCATTTGGAGTCTCAGTCCCAGATGCTTCCTGAAAATCTTGGGAAGCAATCCATGGGAGAAAGTTCCAGCCATGTAGTACTTTCTACCTTTTCTCTCTCTCTCTCTCTCTCTCTCTCTTTTTTTTTCCTCCTGATCTGTAAATTTGATCGCTCAAATGTTTCTACACAAACATGAAATTCACTCCTGAGCATCTCATCTGTTCCTGCTGCTTTGCCCTCACCTGAGGTCATAATTCCCTTTAATGCTGTTCCTCTAAGTGAGATCTCACAAACTTCAACATGACTTCAGCTGAAGGAGAAGCAGCAGGAGTGGGGAGCTGCAGGATCAGGCATAAGCCTCTTCCCTAAAGCAATGACATTCGCCATGGGTGGTGAGGTGTCTGCAGGACACTGTTTGCATTTCAAGGCACAAGAGACATCAAAACAATCATAAAGCATGTGGAATGGCCTTAAAATGTGGGGGGTTAGCAAAAGAACTCAAGCCCTTCTAAAAATCTTAGGGTCTGCCATATGAAATTCAGCTACTGAACATTCCTGTGATTGACAAGATGAAGATGAGAACATTTCCATGTGTTTTTTAAAGTTTAGCTGTGTAGCTTCCCCACCCTGATGACTCTCCCTGCACAATCATTCACTCATTGGGAAATGAATACAGACTGGGGGATGAGTGGCTGGAGGGCAGCCTGGCAGAGAGGGACCTGGGAGTGCTGGGTGACAACAGCTGAGCATGAGCCAATGTGATGGTTTTAAGGACTGTGTCTTTAATTTTTCTTCACAAAGTTCAAGCAGAAAAGGGAAAGAATTCAAATAAATCACTATTGGGTGTAAGAAAGCAAAACAATGATTGTTCTAATAAATCAAAATAATGATTGTTCCATTGGAGAGATAGAATTAGGAATCACCAACGTGACCTGGACAGGCTGAGAGCTGGCTGCAGGCAAACCAAATGGAGTTTAATAAGGACAAGGTCAGGGTCCTGCATCTGGGGAGGAATAACAACAGGCACCAGGACAGGTTAGAGGCTGCCCTGCTGGAAAGCAGCTCCCCAGAGAAAGATCTTGGGGTGCTGGTGGGCAGCAAGTTCTCCATGGAACAACAATGTGCTCTTGGGGCCAAGAGAGTCAATGGCATCCTGGGGTGCATTAAGAAAGTGTCCAGCAGGGACAGGAAAGTTCTTCTACCTCTCTACTCTGCCCTGCTGAGACCACACCTGCAATCCTGTGTCCAGTTTGGGGCTCCCCAGTTCCAGAGAGACAGAGACCTGCTGGAGAAAGTCCAACAGAGAGCCATGAGGGTGATTTGGGGACTTGAGCATCTCCCCTGTGAAGAGAGACTGAGAGCCCTGGGGCTGATTAGTGTGGAGAGGAGAAGACTGAGAGGGATCTGATCAATGTCTATCAATAGCTGAGGGGGGGGGTGTCAAGGGGAGGGGGCCAGGCTCTTTTTGGGTGGTTCACGGTGATGAAACAAGGAATAATGGAGACAAACTTGAACACAGAAGATTTCAGCTCAACATGAGGAGAAACTTCTTGACAGTGAGGGTGACAGAGCCCTGCAGCAGGCTGCTCAGGGGGGTTGTGGAGTCTCCTTCTCTGGAGACTTTCCAACCCCACCTGGATGCATTCCTGTGCAGACTCCCCTAAGTGCTGCTGCTCTGGCAGGGGGGTTGGACCTGATGATCTCTGGAGGTCCCTTCCAACCTCTGATATACTGTGAGGCTCTGATACTACTCAAAACAAGGTCAGGCAATCAGGCAGTCTCGCAGTTCATCTTCTCTCACTCTGCTTCTTTTCTGGCTGAAGATAACACACTGACCTTGACAAGCTCAGTCTAACAGCCTCTCTGCTTCTTGGCTCTCTGCCTTCTGCCAAGGGGATTTGGAGGGAGTCCTGGGGGAAAGGAAGCACAGCCCCTCGAGGGGGGCCAGGGGGCTTTGTTGTGGTTTTTTTTGTTGATTGTACCTATTTGTAAATGTTGTGGCTAGTGTCTATTTGTACAGATTCATTGCATTGCATCATGGATTGTAGATTTGCTTGTAATTACAGCTTCATTGCTTCCAGACTGAGCTAGCCTGGGTATTGTCAGTGTGGGAAGGGGATTCCAGTTCTCACACTGTAACAGCCAGCAGTGTGCCCAGGGGGCATAGAAGGGCAGTGACATGCTGGCCTGGATCAGGAACAGTGTGACCAGGACAAGGGATGGAATTCAGCCCCTGTGCTCAGCACTGAGGGGGCCTCACCTCCAGCACTGTCTGCAGCTTTGGGACCCTCACTGCAGGAAGGATCTTTGGGTGCTGGAGAAGGTCCAGAAGAGAGCAACCAGACTGGGGAGGGGGCTGGAGGGAAAGTCTGATGAGGAGAGGCTGAGGGAGCTGGGGGTGTGCAGCCTGGAGAAGAGGAGGCTCAGGGAGGACCTTATCACTCTCTACAACTACCTGAAGGGAAGCTGCAGTCAGGTGGGGGTCAGGCTCTGCTCCCAGGCAACTTGTGACAGGAGCAGAGGGCATGGCCTGAAGCTGTGCCAGGGGAGGGTTAGGTTGGATGTTAGGAAGCACTTCCTCGTGGAAAGTGGAATCAGACCCTGGGATGGACTGCCCAGGGAGGTGGTGGAGTCACCATCATTGGAGGTGTTTAAGGCAAGCTTGGATGTGGCACTCAGTGCCATGGTCTGGTCAGTGTGGTGGTGTTAGGTCATAGGCTGGACTGACTGATCTCAGAGGTCTAATTCAGCCTCACTAATTCTGTGATTCTGTGAAATACAAAACTGGAGTGCTGAGAAAAGAATAGAAATCCACAGCACTGAGATTTCCTAAACAAAAACAACAACAAAAATAATATGTTTTTTTTTCATTGTTTTAATCTCATCTTGCCTCATTGAATTTTTTTTCCCACAGTGAGTCCCAATTCCATGCCTGGAGTCCAGAGAGACATTTGTTTACTCAGCCTTCATCTCTCACTGTAGAGCACTGTGTGAAAACCAAAAAAGTACAAGCAGCAACTCTAAGTGTTTGGTGCAGTATTACTGTGTGACACTTCAGGGACTGCAGAAACATTAGGCTGTCGTTTGTAGAGCCTCAAAATTGTCACTTGTGAAGTAACACCAAAGACAAATGAAGCATTACAATTTCAATCCCTAAGTAATGAAGTTGCAGTGAAGTGAGGTTCTAGTGGGCCATGCTGTGTGCAAGACAATCTGCTGCATATTAGCACAAGGAGTGAAATAATTAGGGAAGGAGTCAGACAGTAATGGAAAGAAGACAAGAGTGTATTTAAGGCATCATCCTGTCTGCTCCCACTCTGGTCCTTTCCAGGAACCAGCTAGACCTGGACAGACTGAGAGCTGGGCACAGAGGAACCTACTAAGGTTCAACAAGGACAAGTTCAGAGTCCTGCATCTGGGAAGGAAGAATAAACTGCAGCAGGACAGGTTGGGAGGGGATCTGCTGGAGAGCAGCCCCAGGGAGAAGGACCTGGGAGTGCTGGTGGGCAGCAAGTTCTGCATGGCACAGCAATGTGCCCTGGGGGCCAAGAAGGCCAAGGGGGTCCTGGGGGTCATTCAGAGGAGTGTGGCCAGCAGAGCCAGGGAGGTTCTCCTCCCCCTCTGCTCTGCCCTGCTGAGACCTCCCCTGGAATATTGCATCCAGGTCTGGGCTCCCCAGTTCAGGAGGGGCAGGGATCTGCTGGAGAGAGTCCAAGGGAGGGCTCCAAGGATGCTGAAGGGACTGGAGCACTGCCTGGTGAGGAGAGGCTGAGAGCCCTGGGGGTGTTTAGTCTGGAGAGGAGAAGGCTGAGAGGGATCTGATCAATGTCTATCAATAGCTAAGTGCTGGGGGTCAGGAGGGAAGGGACAGGGACAGGCTCTGCTCAGTTGTGCCCTGGGATAGAACAAGAAGCAATGGATGGAAACTGCAGCACAGGAGGTTCCACCTCAACATGAGGAGGAACTTCTTGAGTGTGAGGGTCCCAGAGCCCTGGAGCAGGCTGCCCAGAGAGGTTGTGGAGTCTCCTTCTCTGGAGCCTTTCTAGACCCATCTGCATGTGTTCTTATGTGACCTGTGCTGGATTCTATGGTCCTGCTCTGGCAGGGGCTTGGACTTGATGATCTGTGGAAGTCCCTTCCAACCACTAACATCCTGTGAGCCTGTGAACAAAGAAGGGGTGACCAGATAGAGCAGGGGACTGGATTTGAGGAGCATGAATTCACTTCTTGGCTTCACCCCAGACTCTCTGGGAAAGCCTCTAAATCTAGTCTGTGCCATTCTCAGGCTCTCCAAGCTGTGAGAGCTGTCTCACAGGGATAAAATCCATTACCAACTGTGAAGTGCTCAGCTATCATAATTAAGGAGGTTGTATGCAATGGGCACAAAGAGCAGGGGTTTGGAAGCAGATATTCAAAGATATTTGGGTGTTTAAAAATGCTGAGCAATGTTATTGGAACCTGGGAAGCTGAGAGCTTTTGAGAATCCCTATACGTAAAAAACCTTAATTCTGTTTTTACAACTTCATAAAACACAGGCAGGGCAGGAATCACACAATGGGATTTGCTATGAGAAGCTTGGTAGTGGTCTATACCCAACTAGGCTATGTATGAGTAGGAATTTCTAGTTCTTTGAGCTACTTTTCTCTTCAACTGATCTTAAGGTCAATTGTTTGAGGTTTAGCAAGGCCAAGTGTCAAGTCCTGCACTTGGGTGACAACAACCCCATGAATGCTCCAGGCTTGGGGCGGTGGCTGGAAATCTGCCTGGCAGAAAAGGACCTGGGAGTGCTGGTTGACAGCCAGCTGTACATGAGCCATCAGTGTGCCCAAGTGAACAGGAAGGCCACCAGCATCCTGCCCTGCATTGGCTATGGCATGGCCAGCAGGAGGAAGGAAGGGATTCTGCCCCTGGACTCAGCACTGGGGGGCCACACCTTGGGTGCTGGGTTCAGTCTGGGGCACTGCAGTATAAGAAAGACATTGAGGTGCTGAAGCAGCTCCAGTGAAGGGCAGCAAAGCTGGTGAGGGGTTTGGAGAGCAGAGCTCATGAGGAGAGGCTGAGGGCTGGGATTGTTTAGTGTGGTGAAGAGGAGGCTGAGAGGAGACTTCATTGCTCTCCACAGCTCCCTGGAAGGAGGTTGCAGTGAGGCTGTTGTTGTCTCTTCTCCCAAGTAACTAATGACAGGACAAGAGGTTATGGCCTCAAGCTGCTCCAGGGGAACTTTAGGTTGGATATTAGGAAGAATTTCTGTACTGCAAGAGTGATCAGGGATTGGAACAGGCTTCCCAGGGAGGTGGTGGAGTCACTGTCCTGGAGGCGTTCAAAAAATAAAAAGATGTGGCACTTGGGACATGGCTCAGTGGTCATGGGGGTGTTGGGTAGAAGGTTGGACTGGATGATCTTAGAGGTCTTTTCAAACCTCAATGATTCTGTGATTTAAAAAATCTCTCTTCCATGCCTACAGGTAGCAGTGAGAGATGTTGATTGAACACTTTCCTTGGAAAATAAGACTCAGTTCCAGTGCCAGACCTAACTTTCTATACCATGACCTATCCACCCCAACCTAAATGCTGCTGAAAAGCCTCTGGTCTGTTCCCTACAGATTTAACCTATTTCTCACTAAGCTTTATTTTATTGACAGCACCAAAGTCTACACTGAATTACTTAAAGAATCAAAGCATAAAGCTCTGCAAAAAAAAAAAAAAACCCAGACAGTTTGGTTTCTATGTAGTAGAAGCAATGAGAATCTCAGTCTCTTTGGAGAACAGCCACAGGGACTGACAAATAATAGTGGCCATGGGTTTGGTTTTGTTGTTTGATTCTAATGTGCCACCTGATGTCTTTCTGAAGGGTATATATGTTTGGATGAAATGAGTCTGTTGTGTTCTGTGTGGAGCAGTGTGATTAGAACAGCACATTTTGTACTCCCTGATTCATTCATCCATCCCTTTCCATGGCATTACATGAAATAAAGGTTATTTTGTCTTTCTGCTGTAAGTAATGGACAGAAACAAAGAAGTTATTGGTTCATTCTAGAATCATAGAACTGTTTTGGTTGGAAAAGATCTCTGAGGTCACTGAGTCCAACTGCCAACACCACCATAGCCATTGAACCATCCATGTTCACACATTTCTTGAGCACCTCCAGGAGTAGTGACTCCCCCACCTTCCCAGGCAACTTATTTCAGTGCCTGACCACCCTTTCAATTTTCCTAATATCCAACCTAAACCTCCCCTGGTGCATCTTGAGGCTGTTTCCTCTCCTTCTATCACCTGATACGAGGGAGAAGAGCCCAACCCCCACCTCACTGCAGCCTCCTTTCAGGGAGCTGTAGAGGGCAATGAGGACTCCCCTCAACCTCCTCTCTCCAGGCTTAACAGGAAGAGCTGGGGACCTCTCCCCAGCTCCCTCAGCTGCTCCTCCCCAGCCCTGTTCTCCAGACCCTTCCCCAGCTTTGTTGCCCTTCTCTGGACCAGCTCCAGCTCCTCAATGACATTCTCAGTGTGTGGGGCCCAAAAGTGAACCCAGCACTCAAGGTGTGGCCTCACCAGTGCTGAGCACAAGGGCATGAGCTCTTCCTTACCCCTGCTAGCCACACTGTTCCTGATCCAGGCCAGGATGCTGTTGGCCCTCCTGGCCACCTGAGCACATTTCTGGCTCGTGTTCAGCTGCTGTCAATCAGCACTCCCAGGTCCTGTTCCAAGGGGCAGCTTTCCAGCCACTCTGATGCAAGTCCAGGGTGTACAAGGAGTTGTTGTGACCCAAGCTTAGTGTCACCTGCAAACTTACTGAGGGTCCCCTCATCCAGATCATTTACACAGACACTAAAGAGAACTGGCCCCCGGGCTCAGCCCTGGGGAACACCACTGGTGACCAACTGCCCACTGGAGGTAACTCCATTCCCCACCACTCTCTGGGCCCAGCCAGCAGCCAGTTCTTAACCCTGAGAAGTGTCCAACCACCCAAGCCTCAAGGAGACAATTTCTCTAGGGGGTTGGCAGCAGAGATTGGAAGGAAAATAGAGGTTATTTTGTATTTCCACTGGAAGTAATGGGCATAAATATTATGAGCTCATTTCTAGGTGCTATTCTGATCTTTGAGCTGAATATACAGTTTTCATAGCTTTAAAAAATATTTTATTTAGAAAATTATTGGGGTTTTAATCTTATCAATAGAAGGGTGATTTCAGCATGACAAACTACCCATGATCCACATAAATACCAAACTGTTATACTACTGTTGTGTTTTAAATATTGGAACTTATGGATATTACAGAGCAAGAAAACAATCAGCCTCTTCACTTTAAAAAGAGTTAACTCATTGCTCAGTGCTTGACTGGTGGCCTCTATCTCTACATTACCTCATAAGAGGTCAGGTCTGGAGCCCTCAATATAGAAAGGACAGGGACCTGATGGAGAGGGTCCAGAGGAGAACCATGAAAATGACCAAGGGGGTTGGAGCAGCTCTGCTATGGGGACAGGCTGAGGGAGCTGGGGATGATCAGCCTGGAGAAGAGAAGGCTCCAGGGAGACCTTAGAGCAACCTGCTAGGACCTGAAGGAGGCTACAAGAAGGCTACAAGAGAGACTGTTTGCAAAGGGCTGCAGGGACAGGACCAGGGGCAATGGCTTCAAAGTAGAGCAGAGCAGATTGAGATTGGATGTGAGGAACAAGTTCTGCATCAGGAGGGTGGTGGAACACTGGAACAGGTTGCCCAGGGAGGTGAGGCTCCATCCCTGGAGGTATTCAAGGCTGGGGCAGGGCTCTGGGCAACCTGATCTGGTTGGGGATGTCCCTGCTGAGTGCAGAGGGCTTGGACTGGATGAGTTTTGGAGGTTCCTTCCAACCCAAACCATTCTGTGATTCTATGACTCTATGATTCTACAATTCTATGATTCTACAATATCAAATACAGTAGATGGAGAACTCCAAAATGTTTTAATTCAGATTACCTCTCAGTGAATTGAAGAACCTAATTTAACCCTAAATTGAATAAGAAGAAAAGTGAAGGATTAAATTAAATCATGCTGCTCATTATAAAGGGGGAAAGTCAGGTGTAACTTTTTTACATCATTAGTCTTTTCTCCAGGAATCATTCTTCAAACTCTTCAGTTGTTTTGTACAGGAAAGTTTCATTTAGTATTTGGCAAATGGGAAAAAAAATAACATATTTCATTTCTATCTACTTTTTTTCACCTTTCACAGAAAACCCTTTTCTTATTAATTTTCTTAGAAACTAATGAGAACATCAACTTGACAAGAGGAAATTTTAAGGGAAATAATTTGGATTACATATATTTTCAGGTCTTAATTAAAATGTAATATATTCAATGGCAGACAACATTGAAAAAAAAAGGACAGAAAATAATTTTCAATTCTTTAATAACATTTCTCATTTTATTACCTTGCATAACACATTCTGAAAAGTCTTCATCTTGTACTCTGTTCAGTTGTATCCCTGAGCACAACCTCTCTATGGCTGGGGAGGGAGTTTTTAGGGTGTCAGGTAGTGATAGGACTGGGGGGGGAATGGATCCAAGCTAGAGGAAGCGAGATTTAGATTAGACATTAGGAAGAAGTTCTTCAGCATGAGGGTGGGGAGAGACTGGAACAGGTTGCCCAGGGAGGTGGTGGAAGCCTCATCCCTGGAGGTTTTGAAGGCCAGACTGGATGTGGCTGTGAGCAACCTGCTGTAGTGTGAGGTGTCCCTGCCCATGGCAAGGGGGTTGGAACTGAATGAGTCTTGAGGTCCCTTCCAACCCTGACAATTCTTTCATTCTATGGTTCTATGAACTGCTGTTACAGCTACAAGATCATAGAATCATAGAATGATTTGCATTGGAAGAGACCTAAAAGATCATGTGGTTCCAATCTCCCTTCATGGGTAGGGACACCTCCTACTAGCCAAGGTTGCTTAAGGTCTCATCCAACCTGGCCTTGAACACCTAGAGGCTGGAGCCTCTGCAGCTTCTCTGGGCAATCTGTTCAAGTGCGTCACCAACCTCCAGAGGAGGAATTTCCTCCTAATGTCTCCTCTAAATCCATTTCCTTCCATCTGGAGCCATTACCCCTCATGCTGTTGCTCCTTGTCTTTGTCAGAAATCCCTCTCCAGCTCTCCTGTAGTCCACTTCTGGCACTGGAAGGCTGCTCTACCCTGGGGTAAACGGGAATAGTTCTGTCAAAAAGAAAAAAACACACCAGTATAGCTTGAAAACTTTGCCCCAGTGGAATATATGACCAAGTATGATTACTGGCCAGGCCTAGTGACAAAATTAGATTTACATGGAGAGTTGAAAAGCTAATCCCGTTCATGTTCTTAATAAAATGGTTTAAATCCACTTCTTTTCCCCCATCCTAGAAAAAAACACAAAAGGCCTTAAAAAATTGAAGTGCCCCAAATTCTCCAAGCCCTTGAGAGCCTGGAGCATTTTTAGAGCTTCCTTATTTGTACTGCATCTCCACAAATACTCTCAGTGGGAATAGCCACAGTCAGTACAGCAAGATCTCCACACATCCTGCTAATGCCTGCAGCTCATTATTAATGCAGCATTTACCCTCTGAGATTTGCTGCACCACTCAAAAGTAATGTTAATAAGTGGCAAACTGGGATTTGCCTCTGGACAAAGAACATTGCACACCAGTTAGTGTTTGCTGAACTTCTCAGGCCATCAAGCAAAGCAGGTTGCCCCACCTTTTAGAGCAGGTTCAGACTTAGATATATGAAATATTTCATAGAACCATAGAATTGTTAGGGTTGGAAGGGACCTCAATTATCATCCAGTTCTAACCCCCCTGCCATGGGCAGGGACACAGGATCACAGCTCACAGGATGTCAGGGGTTGGAAGGGACCCAAAGAAACCATCAAGTCCAAGGTCCTGGCAGAGCAGAACCATACAATCTAGCTCAGGTCACACAGGAACACATCCAGATGGGGCTTGAAAGGCTCCAGAGAAGGAGACTCCACAACCTCTCTGGGCAGCCTGCGCCAGGACTCTGTGACCATTACAGTAAAGAAGTTCCCACTTGTGTTGACGGGGAACCTCCTGTGATGCAGCTTACATCCATTGCTCCTTGTCCTGTCCCAGGGAGCAAGTGAGCAGTGCCTGTCCCCTCCCTCCTGACCCCCAGCTCTCAGATATTTATAAACATTTATTAAATCCCCTCTCAGTCTTCTCCTCTCCAGACTAAACACCCCCAGGGCTCTCAGCCTCTCCTCCCCAGGCAGTGCTCCAGTCCCCTAATCATCCTTGTAGCCCTCCCTTGGACTCTCTCCAGCAGGTCCCTGTCCCTCCGAAACTGGGGAGCCCAAAACTGAAGGCAGTACTCAATATGAGGTCTCACCAGAGTAGAGGGGGAGGAAAACCTCCCTGGATCTGCTGGACACACTCTTCTTAATACACCCCAGGACCCCCTTGGCCTTCTTGGTCCCCAGGGCACATTGCTGTGCCATGCAGAACTTGCTGCCCACCAGCACTCCCAGGTCCTTCTCCCTGGGGCTGCTCTCCAGCAGATCCCCTCCCAACCTGTCCTGCTGCAGTTTATTCTTCCTCCCCAGCTGCAGGACTCTGCTCTCATCCTTGCTGAACTTCATTTGGCTCCTCTGTGCCCAGCTCTCAGTCTGTCCAAGTCTCTGAATGGCCTCACAGCCTTCAGGTGTCTCAGCCAAGCCTCCCAGTCTGGTGTCATCAGCAAACTTGCTGAGCAGACTCTGTCTGTCTGTGCCCTCATCAATGTCATTGATGAAGATGTTGAACAGCATCAGACCCAGCACTGATTCCTGGGTGACTCCACTGGTTACAGCTCTCCAGCTGGAGCTGGCACCATTGATCACCACTCTTTGAACTCTATCTTGTAACCAGTCCCTAATCCACCTCACTGTCTGCTCTTCCATCCCACACTTCCTGACCTTTTCCAATAGGTCTTGCTAAGGTCAAGGTAGACCACATCCACTGGTCTGTCTGCATCTACTCATTCAGTTATGGCATCCTAGAATGCTATCAGATCAGTCAAGTAGGATTTCCCCTTGGTAAATCCATGCTGACTACACCTGATAACCTTCATCTCTTCCAAGTGCCTTGAGACGCCCTCCAGAAGAAGCTACTCCATCATCTTTCCAGGGATGGAGGTGATTCTTACGCACAGGCTTTCAACCTGTTCTGCCTCCCTCCTTGGATAGAACTCAGCACATTTCAGTTGATCTCACACATAGAGAGCAACTCCCCCACCTTGTCTTGCTGGTCTATCCTTCCTGAACAGTACAGAGCCATCCATGACAACATTCCAGCTGTGGGAGCTGTCCCACCATGTTTCAGTGATGGCAATTATACTACAGACATTCAGCTAATGCAGATCTCCAGCTCCTTCTGCTTATTCCCCATGCTCCATCCATTGGTATGTAAGCATTTCGGATCAGGTTGCTCACAGCCACATCCAGCCTGGCCTTAAAAGCCTCCAGGGATGAGGATTTCACCACCTCCCTGGGAAACCTCCTCCAGTGTCTCACCACCCTCATGGTGAAAAACTTCCTAACATCCAATCTGAATCTCCCCATTTCTAGTTTTGCTCCATCCCCCCCCAGTCCTTTCTCTCCCTGACACCCTAACAAGTCCCTCCCCAGCTTTCTTGTAGCCTCTTTCAGATACTGGAAGGCCACAAGGTCACCTCAGAGCCTTCTCTTCTCCAGACTTAATAATCCAAACTCTTTCAGTCTGTCCTCACAGGAGAGGTACTCCAGCCCTCTGCTCATCCTTGTGGCCCTTCTCTGGACACATATTTTATTCTTTTTTTCTTTTTTCCACAATGGGGGTGATGAAACATTGGAATGGTTTGCCCCAGTGTCCTGAAGGGACAAACCCCAAAACATGCCCTAACTCAGACAATGGGTTAAGCACCTGTGAATGTGCAAACCTGGACATCTCCTGGGGTCCAGCTGGTCCAGATAAATGTGTAGCATGTGTGACTAACCTTGTAACACCCCTGTGAACTGTGTGTGCCCCTGGCCATGTTTTGATAAGCCCCATCCTATAGGTTCAGGTTTCTCTGTTACCAAAGGGCATTAATAATATTTGAACAAACCAAGAAGGTAGGCAGTTAGCCTTGTGCTCACCCAGACAGCAACAAGAGCCAAATGCTGCCATATTGCAGCTGAAGAGTCTCTCCTAGCAGGCAAACTACACCTGGGCCTTGCACTGGACCAAGGCAACCAACACTCTGAGAGTCCTGTGCCAGAGGCAAAAAGGGAAAAATCTCTGAGAGAACCAAAGCCCAGAAAGGCTGCACTGCTACAGCCTGTGAACTGGGCATGAGAGAAGAGAGGGGCCTTAACCCTCCCTCTGAGCCAAGGAAAAGCTCCAGACCATGAACTGGGCACAGGAGAAGAGAGGTCATTAGCCCTCTGTGAGCCATGGAAAAACTCCAGACCATGAACTGGACACAAGATGGGAGAGGCCATTAGCCCTCTCTGAGCCAAGGAAAAGCTCCAGACCATGAACTGGGCACAACAGGAGAGAGGCCATTAGCCCTCTCCAAGCCAAGAGCCTCTTGAATTATAGTCACAGCATCTGGGAAGGTACAGGACAGAGGACCAAGTTCTGAGTCCCTGGCTAATTTGCTACAGAATCCCCCTTGTAGGAAACCACAAACCATGACACCAGAATTTCCAATTTAAATCCTGTATTGGAAATTCTCAGATTTGTGCACAAACCATTTAACTGTCTTCCTATGTGGAATGTATTACCCACAACCGAATAACAGAACCTGTAAATAGATTTTGTCAATAAGTTATGTCTGAAGATACCACCACCAGAAATACTTCATATAAAATATATAAATATATATTCACTCTCAAATGGGACAAGAACTGGCTGAAGGGCCAGGTCCAGAGAGTGGTGGTGAATGTTGGCACTGCCGGCTGGCAGCCAGGCACTAGTGGTGTCCCCCAGGGATCAGTGCTGGGCCCTATCCTATTCAATATCTTTATTGAGGATCTGGAGGAGGGAATTGAGTCCATCATCAGTAAGTTTGCAGATGACACCAAGTTGGGAGCAGGAGCTGATCTGTTGGAGGGTAGGAGGGCCCTGCAGAAGGACCTGGACAGGCTGGATGGGTGGGCAGAGGCCAAGGGGATGAGACTGAACAAGGCTAAGGGCAGGGTTCTGCACTTTGGCCACAACAACCCCAAGCAGTGCTACAGGCTGGGGACAGAGTGGCTGGAGAGCAGCCAGGCAGAGAGGGACCTGGGGGTGCTGGGTGACAGCAGCTGAACAGGAGCCAGCAGTGTGCCCAGGTGGCCAAGAAGGCCAATGGCATCCTGGCCTGGATCAGCAATAGTGTGGCCAGCAGGAGCAGGGAAGTCATCCTGCCCTGTGCTCAGCACTGGTTAGGTCACACCTTGAGTGCTGTGTCCAGTTCTGGGCTCCTCAATTCAAGAGATATGTTGAGATGCTGGAAGGTGTCCAGAGAAGGGCAACAAAGGTGGGGAGGGGTCTGGAGCAGAGCCCTGTGAGGAGAGGCTGAGGGAGCTGGGGGTGTTTAGCCTGGAGAAGAGGAGGCTCAGGGCAGACCTCATTGCTGTCTACAACTACCTGAAGGGAGGTTGGAGCCAGGTGGGGGTTGGGCTCTTCTCCCAGCAGCATAATGAGGGGACAGTCTCAGGCTGTGCCAGGGGAAGTCTAGGCTGGATGTGAGGAGGAAGTTCTTCACAGAGAGAGATTTGCCATTGGAATGTGCTGCCCACGGAGGTGGTGGAGTCACAGTCCCTGGAGAGGTTCAAGAAAAGCCTGGATGAAGCACTTAGTGCTATGGGTTGATTGCATAGGGCTGGGTGATAGGTTGGACTGCAGGATCTTGGAGGTCTCTTCCAACCTGGTTGTTTCTATGATTCTATGATTCTATATTTCATTACACCCGAAAAGGTGGTGTCTTTGGCTAGAAGGAGTTTAAGTAGTGGGGGATGACAGGCTCTAAAATTACCCTCTAAGTAATTAAATAAGACTCCACACAGGATTGGATGGGACAGAAATACAGAAGATTATTGGAGGATTAAATTGAAGGTGTTACTAATAACTACAAACTACAATGTAAAGCAGTGCAAAAGCAGATGGCATACACAAATCCATAGTCTGGGCTTAACACAGAACCCCATCAGGCCAAAGCCTTTCCCAAAACCTGCACCAAATCTGACCAAAACCCCAGGGCTCCTTGTCTCCCCCATAAGGCCCAGGGCTCTTATTTCCAATGCTCTGTTCTTCCCCCCATTGTAGACCCAAACAGGCCTTGAAAGCCACAACCAAGCCTGGAACAATTCTCAGCCCCCACACAAGATAGGATAGCTCACTGCTCACCATGGGAAAAGGGAGGGAAGGAAAGAGAAAGAATTTACTGTGCCCTCCCTTTTTTATAGGGAAGGATGCAAGACATTCTGGGAATGAAATACCAAAGATTACAATTTCCTGTCCACTCCCTGGACCCAACGAGCCTCTGGAGGCTTCCACAAGCCTCAACCTGTGACGGGTGGTAGTTGCACCATCCCTGAAAACATTCATGGGGAGGTTGGATGGGGCTCTGAGCAGCCTTATTTAGAATCATAGAATGGTCTGGATTAAAAGGAACTTCCAAAGGCCATCCAGTCCAGCCCCCCTCTGCAGTGAGCAAGGATATCCTCAACTAGATCAGGCTGCCCAGAGTCCTTTTATGTCCCTGCTCATTGCAAGGGGCTTGGACTTTTAAATGTCTGTGGCAGTTTAGGCTGGGTGCCCCCCTGCCACTGCTACATGAGATACACCTCTGGTGTCCTGGGTGCCCACCCAGAGGGGTGGACACAGGAAATGGCGTATTTCTACCCATAAATCCTGCGCCCTATAAGGCCATCTGCAGAGTCATTCTCTTCCTCTTTCTTCCCTCTGCTCCCATGGGAGATGTCCTCTCTTATCGGGTAATGCCGGGGGAGTATCCTCAAGGCCTCTTAGGCCTGTCTAGGCCTAATGCCAGGAGGAGAATGGAGGGGGAGGCAGTCTCAGACCTGGCCAGCCTGAGACTTGCCTAGCAGTAGGAGGGGGGGGAAGGAAGAGCCCTGAGGGGTTGGGTAGACCCTCAGGTGGGAGGAAGGGAGGACTGGGAAGCTTTTGGGAATCCTGTGAGGGGATTCTGTATGCTTTAGGATGTTCTTTTCCACTATGCTTTGTAGTTTGTAGTTTTCTGTAGCTTCACCAATTTGTTTTTCCATTTTAACTTTTTCCACCACTCTCCAATCCGTTTGCATGTGTCATTCTTTTGTCCCTTTCGGGGCAAGAGATGTTCTGGCTGGCCTCAAACCAGCACAATGTCCTTTCCAACCCAAGCCATTCTATGGTTCTACCTTTACTGTTTGGGATTTTGGTTTGATTGTTGCCAGATTTTTGAATTAGCTCAAAGAAATACTGAGGAAGTCCATAGGCAAAGCTGGAACAGAAAACACCTTCAGAAATTCAAGAATTGATGACAACTTTAATACTGCTGATACTTTAATGATGAGCAGTTTGTGGTATCAAGTGAAAATTGACTCCCCCAGTGGAAAGGTAAGATGGGAGTTTCATAGCCTTGCTTAGATGATATCAGGATATGAGAACCTGAGATTTCACCTCAGGCAGCATCATGTTTTTTGACAAAGGCAAGCAAGAAGCCACTGTTTAGGTCTACTGAACCATATGCAGGTGTTGCTTACATCTTCACTTCAGCTGAACACAGTAACATCAGTTGTGATTGTATTCTACTTCTCCTTGGGATCTGGGCTCTTCTCCCTAGTCTCGGGTGATAGAAGGAGAGGAAATGGCCTGAAATTGTGCCAGGGGAGGGTTAGGTTGGAGTCCAGGAAAAAATTCTTGGCTACAAGACTGAAACAGGCTGCCCAGGGAGGTGGTAGAGTCACCAACCGTAGAGGTGTTCAAGAAATCTGGCACTTGGGGACATGGTTTAATGGCCATGACGTTAGGTTGATGGTTGACTGGATGATCTTAAAGGTCTTTTGCAACCAAAATAGTTCTATGATTCTATACTTGCCAGAATATCCAGAAAAAGAAAGAAAAATAAAAAGGAAAAGGAAAAGGAAAAGGAAAGGGAAAAGGAAAAGGAAAAAAAGAAAAGAGAAAGAGAAAAATGAAAAAGAAAAAAGAAAAAGAAACAGAAAAAGAAAAAGAAAAAGGAAAAGAAAAAGAAAAAGACAAAGAAAAAGAAAAAGAAAAAGGAAAAAAGAAAAAGACAAAGAAAAAGAAAAAGAAAAAGAAAAAGAAAAAGAAAAAGAAAAAAAAGAAAAAGAAAAAGAAAAAAGAAAAAGAAAAAGAAAAATAAAAATAAAAAGAAAAAGAAAAAGAAAAAGAAAAAGAAAAAAGAAAAAGAAAAAGAAAAAGAAAAAGAAAAAGAAAAAGAAAAAGAAAAAGAAAAAAGAAAAAGAAAAAGAAAAAGAAAAACAAAAATAAAAATAAAAAGAAAAAGAAAAAGAAAAAGAAAAAAAAGAAAAAGAAAAAGAAAAAAAGAAAAAGAAAAAGAAAAAAAGAAAAAGAAAAAGAAAAAGAAAAAGAAAAAGAAAAAGAAAAAGAAAAAGAAAAAGAAAAAGAGAAAAAGAAAAAGAAAAAGAAAAAGAAAAAGAAAAAGAAAAAGAAAAAGAAAAAGAAAAAGAAAAAGAAAAAGAAAAAGAGAAAAAGAAAAAGAAAAAGAAAAAGAAAAAGAAAAAGAAAAAAAGAAAAAGAAAAAGAAAAAAAAAAAAAAAGAAAAAGAAAAAGAAAAAGAAAAAGAGAAAAAGAAAAAGAAAAAGAAAAAGAAAAAGAGAAAAAGAAAAAGAAAAAGAAAAAGAAAAAGAGAAAAAGAAAAAGAAAAAGAAAAAGAAAAAAGAAAAAGAAAAAGAAAAAGAAAAAGAAAAAGAAAAGAAAAAGAAAAAGAAAAAGAAAAAGAAAAAGAAAAAGAGAAAAAGAAAAAGAAAAAGAAAAAGAAAAAGAAAAAGAAAAAGAAAAAAAGAAAAAGAAAAAGAAAAATAAAAAGAAAAAGAAAAAGAAAAAGAAAAAGAAAAAGAGAAAAAGAAAAAGAAAATGAAAAAGAGAAAAAGAAATATAAAATGAAAAAGAAAAAGAAAAAGAAAAAGAAAAAGAAAAAGAAAAAGAAAAAGAAAAAAGAAAAAGAAAAAGAAAAAGAAAAAGAAAAAGAAAAAGAAAAAGAAAAAGAAAAAGAAAAAGAAAAAGAGAAAAAGAAAAAGAAAAAGAGAAATAGAAAAAGAAAATGAAATAGAACATGAAAAAGAAAAAGAGAAAAAGAAAAAGAAAAAGACAAAAAAAAAGAGAAAAATAAAAAGAAAAAGAAAAAGAGAAAAAGAAAAAGAAAAAGAAAAAGAAAAAGAAAAAGAAAAAGAAAAAGAAAAAGAAAAAGAAAAAGAAAAAGAAAAAGAAAAAGAAAAAGAAAAAGAAAAAGAAAAACAAAAATAAAAATAAAAAGAAAAACAAAAATAAAAAGAAAAAGAGAAAAATAAAAAGAAAAAGAAAAAGAAAAAGAGAAAAAGAAAAAGAAAAAGAAAAAGAGAAAAAGAAAAAGAAAAAGAAAAAGAAAAAAGAAAAAGAAAAAGAAAAAGAAAAAGAAAAAGAAAAAGAAAAAGAAAAAGAAAAAGAAAAAGAAAAAGAAAAAGAAAAAGAAAAGAAAAAGAAAAAGAAAAAGAAAAAGAAAAAGAAAAAGAAAAAGAAAAAGAAAAAGAAAAAGAAAAAGAAAAAGAAAAAGAAAAAGAAAAAGAAAAAGAAAAAGAAAAAGAAAAAGAAAAAGAAAAAGAAAAAGAGAAAAAGAAAAAGAAAAAGAAAAAGAGAAAAAGAAAAAGAAAAAGAAAAAGAGAAAAAGAAAAAGAAAAAGAAAAAGAAAAAGAAAAAGAAAAAGAAAAAGAAAGAGAAAAAAGAAAAAGAAAAAAGAAAAAGGAAAAGAAAAATATTGTCTGAAAATATTATTAATAATTACCATCCTTAGGCATCATCTGTATCTCCCTTGTGTCTGGTATAAATGTTGATTTCTGGAATTTTTAAAAGGGAGCAGACTATAAAATGTGCAAAGCAAAAAAAAAAAAAGAACCCCCCTGTTTAATGTGGTGCTTTTGATCTAATGCTGTGGCATTTCATTCTCTTAAGTGCCTGCTAGCCTTCAGAGGAGGCATTGTCACCATGCACCACACAGGTAAAGGCTGGCTGGGGACTCAGAAAACCTGATTTCAATTCATAGCTTTTCCACTGCTCTGCAGAGTAACCTTGAACCAAATTAATTTCTTCATTGCTCCCTGCTTTCAACATCCCTTTAAAATGCCACAGAGGTAATAACAGTGATCTTTATATCAAACACTGCAAGCTGTGGGGTTGCCAAAGGAAAGTGTGATCTTATTGCTACTGTCACAATCATCATTATTGCCAGGAGATGATCATTATTATTGTTAGTATCTTGTATGATTTTCTATATTTCATATTGATATGTTACCATATTGGGGGAACAAGTACAGGGCACCCCTGCTGGTCACACCATTTAGAAGGGCAACAAGGCTGGGGAGGGGTCTGGAGCACAGCCCTGTGAGGAGAGGCTGAGGGAGCTGGGGGTGTTCAGCCTGGAGAGGAGGAGGCTCAGGGGAGACCTCATTGCTGTCTACAACTACCTGAAGGGAGGTTGTAGCCAGGTGGGGGTTGGGCTCTTCAACCAGGCAACCAGCAACAGAAGGAGAGGACACAATCTCAAGCTGCACTAGGGGAGGTTTGAGCTGGATGTGAGGAAGAAATTCTTCCCAGAAAGAGAGATTTGCCATTGGGATGTGCTGCCCAGGGAGGTGGTGGAGTCACCATCCCTGGAAGTGTTTAAAATAAGCCTGGATGAGGCACTTAATACCATGGTTTAGTTGGTTAGATGGTGTTGGGTGATAGGTTGGATCTCAAAAGTCTTTTCCAACCTGGTTAATTCTGTGATTCTGTGGTTCTGTGATTGCTGAGCCAGGCCAGGATGTTGTTGGCCTCCTTGGCCACCTAGACACACACTGCCTCATTGATCAGCACTCCCAGATTTTCTGCCAGGCAACCTGCCCCAATCCTGAAGTGGTCATGGGGTTGTTGTGCCCCGTGTCAATGCTTCCCAATTGGAATAGCAGCCCATGGAAAAAAATTCCAGTTAGTTCCAGCAGGAAACCATGGGGCTACATTTGCAGCCACATCCCTGGTGCAGCATTCTAACATCAAGCAGCACCACCAAGATCACTGTGGTGATGCTGAGGTTCCAAGGGAACAGAGGAAAGAAGGTTTTTACCATATATAGGTCAATGTAACCTAGTTTAACTTTTGTATAACTCCATGGACTTGAGTTGAGTTGGCCTGCATGAGCTCACCCAGGAACACTCTGCTCTCATCTTGACATAAAAGTGCTTAGGAAAAAGGGATGGCTTGTGGTGACAGCCTGCATTTGCATCAGGCAGCAGTGACTGATCCAGTGCTGCCCAGTCTCTGATAGCAGTGAGCTGCAAATGTCACATCTTTTAGAGTCACTAATCACCTGAGGTAAGGCCACACAGATGTGGGCATCAAAAATACGAAGTACCTCTAGTGGGAATACCTGCTGGAGTCAGGAACAGCTGCTCTCACTCTCTTATCTCCTTCTGCTCTTAAAACCACACTGAATAAACTCCACTACTATGAGTACCAAAGGGTGCTCTGAGGCTGGCTGTGTGTTATGAAAACAAGACAATGTGAACGGTGGCAGGCTTGGTAAAGTTAGATAATGGTTGGACTTGGTGATCTTAAAGGTCTTTTCCAACCAAAACAATTCTATGATTCTCTGATGTCAAAAAGGAAAACAAAAAGAAAAAAGAAGAAAAAGGTTTTCAGTTGGTTCTGTGTGGTTTATGTAACCACAGCAAAATCCAGGAGTCATCATAAAATCAGATGTTAGGAAGAAATTCTTCCCCATGAGGGTGGTGAGACACTGGCAGAGGTTGCCCAGGGAGGTGGTGGAAGCCTCATCCCTGGAGGTTTTTGCAGCCAGGCTGGATGTGGCTGTGAGCAACCTGCTGTAGTGTGAGGTGTCCCTGCCCGTGGCAGGGGGGTTGGAACTGGATGATCCTTGAGGTGCCTTCCAAACCTGATAATTCTGTGATTATATGAGTCTAACCATTAAGGTTAGAAAAGACCTCTAAGATCATCAGGTCTGACCTTCTACCCAACACCTCCATGACCACTAAACCATGTCCTGAAGTGCCACATAGACTCATAGAATTGTTAGGGTTGGAAGGAACCTCAAGGATCATCCAGTTCCAACCCCCCTGCCATCTACTTGTTCTTCCAGGGATGGTGACTCCACCAGCTCCCTGGGCAGCCTATTCCAATGCCTGACCACTCCTGCAGTACAGAAATTCTTCCTAATATCCCATAAACTCTTGTCCTGTCATTAGTAACTTGGGAGCAGAGGCCAACACTAGCACCAGCCTCACTCCAACCTCCTTTCATGTAACTGTAAAGAGCAATGAGATCTCCTCTCAGCCTCTTCTTCAGGCTGAGTTCCCAACCCCAGTTCCCTCAGCTTCTCCTCATGGAACCTCCAGACCTCTCCCCAGCTTCCTTGCCCTTCTCTGGACACACTCCAGCACCTGAGTGTCTTTCTTGTACTGCATGACCCAAATTGCACAGAACACTCAGTGTGGCCTCAGCAGTGCTGAGTCCAGGGACATGAGCACTTTCTCCCCCCTGCTGGCCACACCATTGCTGATCCAGGCCAGGTTGGATCCTTCCTGGCCACCTGGGCACACACTGGCTCAAGCTCAGCTGCTGTCACCCAGGACCCCCAGGAATGTTTCTGCCAGGCAACTTTCCAGCCATGCTGCCCCAAGCCAGGAGCATTCATAGGGCTGTTGTGACCCAAGTGCAGGACCCAGCACTTGGCTTTGTTAAACCTCATGGAACTAACTTCAGGCTTACCAGATGTCTCTGCAGAGCCTTCCTACCCTCAAGCAAATCAACACTGCCTCTTAATTTTGTGTTTTCCCTTTTCACTCCATTGGTCCAGGCTCATGAAGGCCAGAAGTAGGTCCTCTAGATGCAAGATTTCAAGAGCATGTGTGTGCTCTCACCACTCTCATGGGGGAGAACTTCTTCCTCACATCCAGTCTGAATCTCCCCACTTCCAGTTTTGTTCCATTCCCCCCAGTCCTATCACTACCTGAAAGTCTAAGAAGTCCCTCCCCAGCTTTCTTGTAGCCCCCTTCAGATCCTGGAAGGCCACAAGAATGTCTCCACTGGAAGGCCACAAGAAGGTCTCCTGGGAGCCTTCTCCTCTCCAGACTGAACAGCCCCAAGTTTCTCAGTCTCTCCTCATAGGAGAGCAGCTCCAGCCCTCTGCTCATCCTGGTGACCCTTCTCTGGACAGCTTCCAGCACCTCCAGATCCTTTCTGGAACAGAAGCTCCAGAACTGGACACAGAGCTCCAGAAGTGGTCTCAGCAGAGTGGAGCAGAGGGGGAGAATCCCCTCCCTGACCCTGCTGGCCACACTTCTCTTGCTGCAGCCCAGGCTCTGCTTGGCTCTCTGGGCTGTAAGTGCTCACTGATGGCTCCTGTTGAGCTTCTCCTCCCCCAGCACCCCCAAGTCCCTCTCCTCAGGGCTGCTCTCCAGTCACTGCCTATCCTGTACTTGTGCTTGGGATTGCCTTGACCCAGCTGCAGGACCTTGCAGGATGACTGGGGAGATGCTTTGCCTTTCAAACATATGTCCCTGAAAGGGTGGTTGCCACCTGGCAGACTGTTAAGTTCCAGCAAAGGATGGAAAAACAATTATTATTTTTCTGAAACAGAAGAGGAAAACTTATGATTCACCTCTACCACAGCTTCACTGTCCTGCAGGCCCTGCTTCAAAATCCATAAGAGCAGGATAAAAATCAGGCCAAAAGAGACTTTTGGATCATCAACTCACTGGTGGGTAGCACTGAAAAGAGATAGACAGTGAATCCCCAAAAGAAACATCTGCATTAATTGCTATCTTGGCTTTCATCACACTTAGCTGCTGCAAGATTATGAGCTGGTACCAGATGGTGCAGTTGAAGATGATCTTGGTGTCACACAGCTTCTTCCATTCAAATGCAGAGGAACCAGGTTTTTTGAAAATTAAACTGGCAAGTTCTCTTAACTTCTGAATATTCAGCATAGTGTTGGCAGAAGTTGATCCCTTTGACTTTTCTCCTGTCTGGCCACCCACAGAACCATAGCCTCACAGAATTGTTTCAGTTGGAAAAGAGCTCTAAGATCATCAAGTGCAGCTGGCAGTCTAAGACCACCATGGCCACTAAACCATGTCCTGAAGTGCCAGGCTCACAGGTGTCTTAAACAACTGTGGGGGTGGCGACTCCACCACCTCCCTGGGCAGCCTTGTTCCATTCCCTGACCACTCTTGCAGCAAAGAAAACTTTGCTAATCTCCAACCCAAACCTCTCCTGGAACAATTTCAGGCCATTTCCTCTCATTCTATCACCTGATACTAGGGAGAAGAGGCCAAGATAAGCCTCACTCCAACCTCATATCAGGGAGTTGTAGAGAGCAATGAGGTCTCCCCTCAGCCTCCTCTTCTCCAGGCTAAATAATCCCAACTCCCTCAGCTCCTCCTCATAAGGCTTGTCCTCTAGACCCTTCACCAGCTTTGCTGTCCTTAGAGGGTCCTCAGTGACAAGGACTCTGTTGACACCCAGAGAGTGCCCATGTAGGTTATGGATCAGCAGCCAGGCTCATCACAAGGAGGTGCTTGTAGTGCATGTCATAGATCTTGACTTCAATAAAGCTTTTGATGCTGTCTCCCATAACATCCTCACAGAACAGCTCAGGAGATGTGTCACAGATGGCTGTCAGGGAGGTGGGTTGAGAACTAGCTGCACACAAGAGCTCAGAGGGTTGTCATCTCTGGCACAGAGTCAGCTTGGAGGCCTGTGGCCAGTGGTGTCCCCCAGGGATCAGTGCTGGTCCAGTTTTGTTCAATATCTTTATCAAGGACCTGGCTGAGGGCATTGAGAGTCTACTCAGCAAGTTCTGATGATCCAAAACTGGGGGGTGGCTGACACCCCTCAGGCTGTGCTGCCATCCAGCATGACCTGGACAGGCAGAGAGCTGGCTGCAGGCAAACCAAATGGAGTTTAATAAGGACAAGGTCAGGGTCCTGCATCTGGGGAGGAATAACAACAGGCACCAGGACAGGTTAGAGGCTGTCCTGCTGGAGAGCAGCTCCACAGAGAAAGACCTTGGGGTGCTGGTGGGCAGCAAGTTCTGCATGGGACAGCAAAGTGCCCTTGGGGCCAAGAAAGCCAATGGGATCCTGGGGTGCATCAGGAAAGGTGTCCAGCAGGGCTAGGGAAGTTCTTCTACCTCTCTGCTCTGCCCTGCTGAGACCACCCCTGCAATGCTGTGTCCAGTTTGGGGCTCCCCAGTTCCAGAGAGACAGAGACCTGCTGGAGAGAATCCAACAGAGAGCCATGAGGATGCTTAGGGGACTTGAGCATCTCCCCTGTGAAGAGAGACTGAGAGCCCTGGGGCTGATTAGTGTGGAGAAGAGAAGGCTGAGAGGGATCTGATCAATGTCTATCAATAGCTGAGGGGTGGGTGTTAAGGGGAGGGGGCCAGGCTCTGCTGGGTGGTTCACAGTGATAAGCCAAGGAACAATGGAGACAAACTTGAACACAGAAGATTTCAGCTCAACATGAGGAGAAACTTCTCTCCAGTGAGGGTGACAGAGCCCTGGAGCAGGCTGCCCAGGGGGGTTATGGAGTCTCCCTCCCTGGAGACTTTCCAACCCCACCTGGATGCATTCCTGTGCAGACTACCCTGAGTGATGCTGCTCTGGCAGGGGGGTTGGACCATGATCTCTGGAAGTCCCTTCCAACCTCTGATACACTGTGAGACTGTGAGACTGCAGCACATCCTTCTTTAGGAAAGAATCTCTAGAGTAAGGTGGTGAAATGGATTGGACAAATTCCAGCTTAGTGTAACACTATTTCTCTGGTTACTTTCTTTTCTCTGGTACCTTTCTGCAGCCCTTTCCAGGAGTCCAGTAGCACACTGAGCTGTCACAGATATTGCTTATTTTACATCAAATGCTTCCATTATCCCTGAACTTTTCCACTACTCTCTTGTTCCCTTTGTTGTCTGTAAAAAAACGCCTCAATGTCTAGGCCCTTCTAAAAATACAGGAATGTGTTGAGCTTTTGTAAGTCAAATATTTGCAGGTGAGGACTGTTGCAGCCCAGCTTCAGAACCCTGCACTTGCTCTCATTGAACCTCCTGGGGTCACCTATTTTTTGGGGGGTTTTCACATGTATTGGAATCATGCCTTGTCTCCCCCTCAAGTAGCAGCAGCCTTATTATTCCCTCCCCTAACATATTTTCCCCCCTTTCAAAAGCCAGCTATTAAAACTATTGGGAAACTGTCACACCTTGCTGACAAGATCCTTACAAGTGATCAATCAAACACCTTCAGGATGACAAATCCCTTTTAAGTATGCTTTGTTTGTGCACTGCTTTCCACAGGTCAGGTTATTTCCATCCTTTTCTTCAAGGGCATTTTATGGAGTCAATCAATTTTAGTTAAGCATCAGATCTTCCACTTCTGCTTCCACCTCCAAGATTAACTAGCATAATTAAAGTCTGGTTGCTAAGGAAAATGCTGATTACCTTTTTGATGGTAAGAAAGCTCCATCTGGATGTTTCATAGCTCTTATTTGTTTTACACAACAGATTTATTTAACTTTGGGTAGCAGAGGAACACTTTACAATTCTACAGTGTAAAACAACAGCAAATTTGTGTAAAATCCCAGAGCTGTTTAGTTTCTAGAGCGAGCAGAAATCATAGAATCACAGAATTGTCAGGGTTGGAAGGGACCTCAAGGATCATCCAGTTCCAACCCCCCTGCCATGGGCAGGGACACCTCACACCACAGCAGGTTGCTCACAGCCACATCCAGCCTGGCTGCAAAAACCTCCAGGGATGAGGCTTCCACCACCTCCCTGGGCAACCTCTTTCAGTCTCTCACCACCCTCATGGGGAAGAATTTCTTCCTAACATCCAATCTTAATCTCCCCATTTCTAGTTTTGCTCCATTTCCCCCCAGTCCTATCACTGCCTGATACACTCAAAAGTCCCTCCCCAGCTTTTTTGGAGTCCCCTTCAGACACTGGAAGGCCACAAGAAGGTCTCCTGGGAGCCTTCTCCTCTCCAGACTGCACAACCCCAACTCTCTCAGGCTCTCTCCAGAGCAGATCAGCTCCAGCCCTCTGCTCATCCTGGTGGCCCTTCTCTGGACACCTTCCAGCACCTTCAGATCTTTCCTGTAAGAGAGGCTCCAGAACTGGATAAGAAGGAAGGGAAAAGGCAAACAATCAAAGGTAAAAGCAGCAAGTACAGATCAGTAAAATATCATTAACAGTAAGATTTGCAAAAACTCTTAAGCAATACAATGAATTAAAATTCTATGGTGGGTTTTTAAAAAGCATTAAGCATTGACCTGTATCCTAAAATAATCTCAGAAATGTCAGTTTGGAAAAAGGAAGCCACAGGGTTCACAGAACTATCCAAGGAACAAAAGTCAATTAGATTTTTTAGAAGCAGAGTTGCATAAAATATGAGGATGTTGATGTTAGGATTTTTTTTTTTACAGCTGAATTAAATTGAGCAGTTTGCTATTGAATTAAATTCAGTTGATACAAATCATTACACACAGACTTTGGGATTGGTTGTTTCTATGGATTTATACCAACAGACACAGTGAGAAATTCTTCTGAGTAATATCAAGATACATTGTAGGACAAAAAATATGTTCTCAAACCACTGAAGCAAATGGAATTATTGTTTTCATATTCCACACAAAATAAGGCCTAGAAATGTACTCTTACTAAAAACTTCTATTGGACTTTTCCCTCTTATTTTGGGGAGGAAGCGGATAGGAAACCAAATTTCCAGCATGATGGGAATCCCCTTTTTGAGTGTCTCTTTCTACATTAAGCTGTATTGATTTAAAGTGCTTGTAGGATGTTTCATATCAGACACACAGAAAAAAATCCCCTGGCTTAGTGTAAGGGACTAAAGATTATTACAGAATTATAGAATTGTCAGGGTTGGAAGGGACCTCAAGGAGCATCCAGTTCCAACCCTGCTGCCATGAGCAGGAACACCTCACACTACAGCAGGTTGCTCACAGTCACATCCAGCCTGGCTGCAAAAAACCTCCAGGGATGAGGCTTCTACCACCTCCCTGGGCAACCTCTTCCAGTCTCTCACCACCCTCATGGGGAAGAATTTCTTCCTAGCATCCAATCTGAATCTCCCCACTTCTAGTTTTGCTCCATTCCCCCCAGTCCTATCACTCCTTGACACCCTCAAAAGTCCCTCCCCAGCTTTCTTGTAGCCCCCTTCAGATCCTGGAAGGCCACAAGAAGGTCTCCTGGGAGCCTTCTCTTATCCAGACTGCACAACCCCAACTCTCTCAGGCTGTCCTCATAGCAGAGCAGCTCCAGCCCTCTGCTCATCCTGGTGACCCTTCTCTGGACACCTTCCAGCACCTCCAGATCTTTCTTGGAACAGAGGCTCCAGAACTGGACACAGAGCTCCAGGAGTGGTCTCAGCAGAGTGGAGCAGAGGGTGAGAATCCCCTCCCTGGCCCTGCTGGCCACACTTCTCTTGCTGCAGCCCAGGCTCTGCTTGGCTCTCTGGGCTGTAAGTGCTCACTGATGGCTCATGTTGAGCTTCTCGTCCATATTGAGCTTCTTCGGCTCAGTATTATTGGGAGAATCCTTTCAGACACTGGGAGCCTGGCTGGCTGGAGAGTGCCCGGCGACAGAGTCGACCGGGAGAGTTTAGGAGCCTGGGGACTGCCCGGGGCATGCCGGAGCGGGGAGGGAGGGTGTTTTTAGCAGCAGTGCGAAGCTGTAAAAGGCTTCATAGGATGGCGGAGAGGCGATCGACTACGGGGAATCGGTGGGGGAGCAGCAGGCTGATAGAATTGTGCTGGAGGCTGCTAGAAGCTGCAGAGAGAGGGCTGTTAAGCGATCCGCTGGGCTGGGGCTGCTGGTGATCTGCCAGGGGCACCAGGCACCGTGTGCTCGGCTGCATCCAAAGCAGGGAGAGGGCATTCTGCCCCTCTGCGCTGCTCTGCTGAGACCCCACCTGCAGCACCGCCTCCCGTTCTGGTGCCCCTAGTGATCTGCTGCCGTGGCTGCTAGAAAGACTTTGCTGCAGGCTGCAGGGAATCGGCTGCGGGGCGAAGCTGTGCGGAACCTGCTAGAAGCGCGGAGGACTGCAGCTGCTAGGGATCGCTGCTAGCTGTCGGCATCCCTGGGAACTGCTGCCACCCTGGGAACTTGTTGCTGCCCCTGAGAGCTGCCATCACCCCTGAGAGCTGCCATCACCCCGGAGAGCTGCCGTGTCCTGACGGCTTCTTCTGCCGGGCGCCCGCTCGCCGCTCCCGTTCGCGGTATCGCCGCTCGCCTGGCCGCGACTCATTGCTCCCTGCAGCTCGGATCCCCCCGGGAGCTGTGCCTGGCTGTTGCCTGTTAGCGGTGTGGCGTTTGGCTGCCGTTGACTAGCAATTCCGTTCCCCAGAACGTTAAATCAGTGACACTAAAGATCCAAGTGGGCATCACTCGGGAGTTAAGCTCAGCCTCACCCAGCCCCTCTGGCATCAAGAACAGGCAGGAAAGCAATGGTGGTTTAACTTCTGCTAAATTATCCACCTCTGGATCGTGACACCTTTAGTAAGCTCTTGTTCATCTTGCTCTGAGTTACGACAAAACCACTTTTAGCCAATGGAATGAGTGGCAGCAGATTTTCCCTTCTGCCAATGATCCAACACCAATATCATCAACACTAATACTAACAAGGTGGTGACTTGCATTGCTCTTGTACTCCTGGGCTCATGCTGCTCCAGCAGCTGGACAGACAAAAAATCTCTGTCCCAGAAAGTCTTGTGAGCTGAAACTCTGCTACTGTAATACTGTCACTCATTTCAATGCCATCCTAGTGAAGATGAAAATTTGGGGTTGTGTTTGCGTTCTAATCCAGCCCTTCACACACATATCCAAATAAAAAGTCAGCAAATGCATTCTTCCTCTCCTCGTCCACAAAGTTCTGCTGGACCATCCACATCAAACTGAAAACATAGGTGTCAGATGGTGACAAACTCCCCAGGAGCTAGCAATGGTCTCTGGCAGCCCAGCAGACAGCTGTGTGCTGAGCTGCATCCAGAGCAGGGAGAGCAGCAGCACAGGGAGGGGATTCTGCCCCTCTGCTCTGCTCTGCTCAGACCCCACCTGCAGCACTGCCTCCAGCTCTGGTGCCCTCAGCACAAGAAGAACCTGGAGCTGCTGAAGGGGGTCTAGAGGAGGCCATGAAGATGCTCAGAGCGCTGGAGAACCTCCCCTGTGGGGACAGGCTGGGAGAGATGGAGCTGTTCATCCTGATGAAGTCTCTGGTGAGACCTTAGAGAAGCCTTTCAGAACCTGAAGGGTGCAACAAGAAAGCTTAGGAGGGACTTTTTGCAAGGGATTGGTGTGATAGGATGAGGGACAATGGCTTTAAGCTAGAAGAGGGGAGATTGAAACTGGAGATTAGGAAGAAATTTTTTCCAGTGAAGGTAGTGAGACACTGGAACACATTTCCCAGGGAGGTTGTGGATATCCTTTTCCTGGAGGTGTTCAAGGCCAGGTTGGATGAGGCCTTGAGGAACCTGGGCTAGTAGCAGATGCCCCTGCCCAAGGCAGGGGTTTGGAATTAGATGATCTTTAAGGTCCATTCCATACCAAACCATTCTGTTATACATATAAGAACTGATAACCCATCCCTTCCATCACAAATTAAGATGATGATGGATTTCTCAGTCCCATCACTCTTCTTACAGTTGTTATGAACCTACTGCCACTTTACAAATGAAAACATGAAGCTTCTGCCTTTATGCTGCATGCCCCAATGACAAAAATAAACAGCTACTAAAAGGCAGTGCTTTATCACACAGTTAATTAGAACTTATTTTCCCCAGCAAAAATCTGATGAATATTTAACTGGATGCACACTGCAGGAAGGATTTCCATCCTTGGGAACACCTAAAGGTAGAAAAGTAAAATAGTAACACAGAGTTTTCTCAAAGTCATCGATGGGGGTTGGATCTCCAATTGTCTTTGAGTGGAAATGGGGATTGGTGCTTGATGTGCCTCTTGTTCTTCAAAATACCTTCACCAGAGATAAGAGCAGACCTGAACAGACATCTTGTCTCCTATTTCAGGAGCAACACAGCTCTGGCAGGTCTCTGTTGGTTTATGCTAACTGAAAAGCTGAGTCTCTGCACAGGTATCTGTCTTTCAGATGCTGAAGAGTTAATATTCACATCCTTATTCAGCTTTCTACCCTGGTCTTGGGTTTGGTTGGGTTTCTTCACGTCCCTCAGATGCTTCCATTTTGGACTAATTTATTTTCACCATGTGTAGCCCTAAGGTTGCCTAAAAATGCAATGAATGTTTCCTGAATCTGTTAGAACTGAAAAGGTTTAGAGAGGGAAACAAAAACATTTCCTTTCCTCAGCTCTTTTGTTTTCCTTTCCAATTTGTGCACACTATACATATTCATTGGGGAGCAGCCTGCCAACAGAGAGGGAATATTGATTGCTAATAGAACTGTAATGTGTCCATATCACCATACTCCTTTAATTTCTATTAAAGGATTCATATTTGCACTCATTACAGAGAAGATTGTACATTATATGTGATGAGCTACATGAAAAGGGCTGGTGTGATTAGTAATATATTGATACAGACCTGGGAAAATGGCAATAGGGCAGGAGAGGATTGGACAAATAGTGAGAAAATTTGTAATAAAGAAGAATCATGGAATCACAGAATGGTCTGGGTTGGAAGGGATCTCCAAAGTTCATCCAGTCCAAGCCCTTTGCAGTCAGCAGGGACATCCCTAGGGACTAGATCTGGTTGCCCAGAGCCCTGTCCAGCCTCACCTTAAATATCTCCAGACATGGGGCCTCAGCTGCCTCCCTGGGCAACCTGTTCCAGTGTTCCACCACCCTCCTGGTGCAGAACTTGTTCCTCACATCCAATCTCAATCTGCTCTGCTCTACTTTGAAGCCATTGCCCCTGGTCCTGTCCCTGCAGCCCTTTGCAAACAGTCTCTCTGCAGCCTTTCTGTAGCCCCCTTCAGGAACTGGCAGGTTGCTATTAGGTCTCCCTGGAGCCTTCTCTTCTCCAGGCTGAACACCCCCAGCTCCCTCAGCCTGTCCTCACAGCAGAGCTGCTCCAACCCCCTGAGCATTTTCATTGCCTCCTCTGGACTCTCTCCATCAGGTCCATATCCTTCCTGTATTGCTGGCCCCAAACCTGGATCCAGTAATCCAGGTGAGGTCTGACCAGAGCAGAGCAAAGTGACAGAATCACCTCTCTGGCTCTGCTGGCAATGCTGCTTTGGATGCAGCCCAGGCTGCCCTTGGCCTTCTGTACTGCAAGCTCACACTGCCTGCTCATCTCCAGCTTCTCATCCATCAGCACCCACAAGTTCTTTTCCTCAGGGCTGTTTTCTATCTCCCCCTCCCCCATCCTGAAAGTGAGGATTGTTCTGGCCCAGGTGCAGAACCCTGCACTTGCTGTTGGTGAACCTCATGAGGTTCACCTGGGCTACCTCTCCAGCTTATCAGGATCCCTGATATTCAAGAATGTCAACTTGAGCCTTGTCAAAGGCTTTTGACACACAAAACTGCATCTTGATATATAAAGAGGAGTTAAATGTGGCTTGGAAGGGACTGACAGCACCATTCTCTTGTGTTTTATTAGCTGCAGAAATTAAATTCCTTACTCTAATAATCTCACATGGATTTAAAATAATAGTGTGCTTTAAATGCAGCCCTTCAGCCCAGACCTGATTGGTTTGCAGGGCAGCTTTGAACCATGAGATGCACTCAAAATAAGGAAAATCTTCTTTTTGGTGGTGCCAAATAGGAAATGGGGCAAACTGGAACACAGGAGGTTCTACCTCAAGAAGAGGAGAAACATCTTTAGTTTGAGGGTGCTGGAGCCCTGGAGCAGGCTGCCCAGAGAGGTTGTGGAGTCTCCTTCTCTGGGTGTGTTCCTGTGCGACCTGCCCTGGGTGATGAGATCTGCTCTGGCAGGAGGGTTGGACTCAGTGGCCTCCTGAGGTTCCTTTCCAACCCCTACCATTCTATGAGTCTCTATTATCCTCTTGGAGAGTATTTGACTATAAACTGTTTCTCCTTACCCATGTGTGTAAGGACACCTGAAGCTGTCAGCACTGGACTGAGGCTCCACTAGAGCAAATCTCAATATATTCTTAAAAGAACCCAAGGAGTACTTCTGTTAGAAATGATACAACTCTCTCAAAAGAACTGAGATAGTTTCAGGCTGTGCCTAGAAAATTTTCCACAGATCTTGAACAGAAAGTGGTAGAATATAAATAAATCACCATTGGGTGTAAAAAGGAAAATAATGATAAAGTCTAAACAATCAATTGGAGAGGTAATAAATGTAAGGCTGGTAAGGAAAATGGACTTTCACAGAATCACAGAATCAACCAGGTTGGAAAAGACCTCAGAGATCATCAAGTAAAACCTATTACCTAATACCTAACACCTCCTGACAACTAACCCATGGCTCCAAGTGCCACAGCCAAGCTTTTCTTGAACACCTCCAGGGATGGTGACTCCACCACCTCTCTGGGCAGCACATTCCATGGCCAATTACTCTCTCTGTGAAGAACTTTCTCCTCACCTCCAGTCTAAACTTCCCCTGGCACAGCTTGAGACTGTGTCCTCTTGTTCTGTGGCTGCTTGCCTGGTTGAAGAGCCCAACCCCCACGTGGCTACAACCTCCCTTCAGGTAGTTGTAGAGAGCAATGAGGTCTGCCCTGAGCCTCCTCTTCTCCAGGCTAAACACCCCCAGCTCCCTCAGCCTCTCCTCACAGGGCTGTGCTCCAGACCCCTCCCCAGCCTCGTTGCCCTCCTCTGGACATGTTCAAGTAGCTCGATGTCCTTCTTAAATTGAGGAGCCCAGGACTGGACACAGGACTCAAGGTATGGTGTAACCAGTGCTGAGCACAGGGGCAGAATGAGTTCCCTGCTCCTGCTGGCCACACTGCTTCTCTTCTTGGCTTCCTCTCTCTGGCTGGTGCTTCTGCTGGCTCTTTGCTGACCTTGGCTGCATTGCTTTGTTTTGGCTAAGTACTAACAACACCACTCTCTGCTCTTTCTCTCCTCTGTCCTGTAGAAGAGGGCAGGGAGGGGAAAGCTATTTCTAGCTCCCCTGGTTTGTCCAGAGGGGTCCTTGTGCTGTTTATCAATTGTAAATATCTGTAAATCTTGTGTATTTTGTACAATCTCATTCCATTTGAATGTAGATTGTAGTTTTGCTTCTAATTACAGCTTCATGTGCTTCCAACTGAGCTGGTCTGGCAATTTAATGTTGGGGGGGAGGGGCAAATTTTCAACCCACCACAGGAACAAACAAACAAAAAAACCCACCAAAAAAAAAAGTGGTAACAAACTCACAGGTCAGCCCCAGTACATGGGCAAGATGAGTCTTAACAACCCAACACTAAACCAGCTATACACAGAATCCCACAGCATGGTAGGGGTTGGAAGGGAAACCTCTGGAGATCATTTAGTCCAAGTCCCTTGCCAAGGGAGCTTTACCCAGGAGAGGTCACACAGGAACATATCCAGGAGGGTTTTCAATGTCTCCAGAGGCAGAGACTCCACCACCTCTCTGGGCAGCCTGCTCCACCCTTAAATTAAAGAAGTTCCTCCTCATGTTTAGATGGAACTCCTTATGCTTAAGTTTGTTTCCCTTGTTCTGTCCCTGGGCACCACTGAACAAAGCCTGATGCCACCCTCCTGACACCCACCCTTTAAGTACTGCTCAGCATTGATGAGATATCCCCTCCAGTCTTCTGTTTTCCAGATTAAAAAGCCCCAAATTCTCTCAGTCTTTCCTCATCAGAGAGATGTTCCAGACCCCTCAGCATCTCTGTAGCCCTTTGCTGAGCATTCTCCAGCAGTTCTCTGTCCTTCTAGATCTGGGGAATCCAGAACTGGACACAGCTTCCAGATCTGGCCTCACTAGGGCAGACTAGAAGGGGAGAACTTCCTTTGACCCACACTCTTCTTGACACACCCCAGGATGCCATTGTCATTCTTGGCCAGCAGGGCACAATCCTATCCCATGCAGTACTTGCTGTCCACCAGCACTCCCAGGTCCTTCTTCACAGGGCTGCTCTCCAGCAAATCATCTCCCATCCTGTACTGCTACAATTTCTTATTCCTTCCCAGAGGAAGGAATCATGGAGTAAAAGATCCCAAAAGTCAGATACCAGTTGTCTGTTTAACGTATTTTAAACTGATAAAAACTGTAGCTGTGGAAATTGACATCCAAAGGCAGGTCCTGGTGCACCCCAGGATCCCATTGGCCCTCTTGACCACAAGGGCACATTGCTGTCCCATGGGAAACCTGCTGTCCACCAGAACTCCCTGGTCCTTTTCCCCAGAGCTGCTGACTAACAGCTCAGCCCCCAGCCTTTCCTGGTGCCACAGGTGAGTTAAGTTCCCTTTGAGGAGATTCTTCAATAAAACCTCTGTCACTATGGTCTTGAGGGGAGTTTGCTCAGGCATTCTGTTTACTTAAACAGAACCCCAATCCATGTGAGCATTGTCTGTGTTTCTACCAAAATCACACACAAGGCACTGATTGATTTCTTGCTTTCTTGCTTAGTTTTCTTCAGCCTCTCTCCTGTGAGTGATTGATAAATTCTCAGAGAAGCAATAATGATTCCTTTGGGCATAAATATGGCATCTGCCTGACTGAAAGCCTGGTGTTAGAAATGTAATGTTTATTTATGTGCCTATTTAGTAATGGCTAGATCTTCTCTTTTTGTTTCTTTTTTATTTCTTTTTTTTTCTTTTTATCACAATTTGTAGTTGTTTGCATGCTGAAATGTGTTGTCATTTCAGAGCAGGCAAGAATTCTTCCAGATGAGATGAAGGAGATCACAGAATGTTAGGGGCTGGAAGGGACCTCAAAAGCTCATCCAGTCCAAGCCCCTGCCAGAGCAGGGTCACCTACAGCAGATCACACAGGAACACATCCAGGTGGGCTTGGAATATCATCAGAGAGGAAGACTCCACAACCCCCCTGGGCAGCCTGTTCAAGTCTTCTGTCACACTCACAGGGGAAAAATATTCTTCCTCCTGTTCCCATGGAACTTCCTCTGCCTCAGCTTCCACCACTGCCCCTTGTGCTGGCATTGGGCATCACCCAGCAGAGCCTGGCTCCAGCCTCTGGGCACTCCCCCTGCACATCTTTATCCCCAGCAATGAGGTCACCTCTCAGGCTCCTCTTCTCCAAGCTACAGAGCCCTCAGCTCCCTCAGCCTCTTCTCCTAAGGAAGATGTTCCACTGCCTTCAGCAGCTTTGTGGCTCTGTGCTGGACTCTTTCAAACAGTTCCCTGAGGTCCTTCTTGAGCTGAGGGGCCCAGAACTGGACACAATATTCCAGATGTGGCCTCAGCAGGGCAGAGTAGATATCTGATAGCTTTCATAGCCTGTACTTTGTTTGGGATGATTGAGGTTTTCTATTTTCTCTTTTTTTTTTTTTTTTTAGCCTACCATTTCCCACTTTCTTAGATATCCTTGACTGGAAGAAAACAAATAAACAAAAAGCTTGCATCAGGTGCAACTCACTGCTGTGCCCATGTTTAGTCACTCCTACAAGGCCCTATTTAAGCTTCATCTCAGATCTCATTGTGTACAGGCATCATTTTGGTCCCTTGCTCAGGAAATTCCATTGAAACTTGAGGGCAATCTTAGCAACTCTGAGCTTTATTCCTGCACAACAGGTGAGGAATAGAACCAGGCAGAGACTGCAGCTCACACACAAGAGCTATGGCTCTGGCTTCCTGCTACCTGTTGTATTTCATAGAATCATAGAATGGTTCTAGTTGGAATGACTTCTAAAGATCATCCAGTTCCAACCCCTTGCTATGGACAGGGACACCTCCCACAAGATTAGGTTGCTCAAGGCCTCATTCAACCTGGCTTTGAACACTTCCAAGCTTAGAGCCTCCATAACTCCTCTGGGCAACCTCTTCCAGTGCCTCACCACCCTCCTGGGGAATGATTTCTGCCTAATGTCTCATCTGGGCAGGGACATCTTGCACTAGACCAGGCTGCCCAAGGTCTCATCCAGCCTGGCCTTGTTCCTCTCCAGGTGCAGGAATCTACACTTACTCTTACTGAACATCATTAGGTGTCCCTCTGGTCCTCATCAATCTAATTAATTTACAAAGGGAGGAAGGAGAGGAGGAAGGAAGGAAGGAAGGAAGGAAGGAAGGAAGGAAGGAAGGAAGGAAGGAAGGAAGGAAGGAAGGAAGGAAGGAAGGAAGGAAGGAAGGAAGGAAGGAAGGAAGGAAGGAAGGAAGGAAGGAATTCAGAAGGAAGGAAGGAAGAAAGGAAGGAAGGAAGGAAGGAAGGAAGGAAGGAAGGAAGGAAGGAAGGAAGGAAGGAAGGAAGGAAGGAAGGAAGGAAGGAAGGAAGGAATTTGGAAGGAAGGAATTCAGAAGGAATTCAGAAGGAAGGAAGGAAGGAAGGAAGGAAGGAAGGAAGGAAGGAAGGAAGGAATTTGGAAGGAAGGAATTCAGAAGGAATTCAGAAGGAAGGAAGGAAGGGAGGAAGGGAGGAACAGAGGAAGGGAGGAAGGATCTTCCTATTTATTTGAAATGACATTTTTGCTGGTTCCAGTGTTCCCCTGAATACAAAAATGCTTTCCTGTGGGAGGGCTGCCAAATTTGCTGGTCTCTGCAAGTTGTTGGTAAGGACTCCATTAAAGCAATCCCTCAGCCGTGGCACTCAATCCCAGTAAGTGAAATAGATGTTGGACCTGCAGTGCCTCCCTGCAAACAGCTACAAAGAAACACATTTCCTTTGACTTCTAGCACTGGCACATTTATCTGCTCCTCATAACAGCTTTTTGCTGGGGTTTTTGTTGGGTTCTTTTTTCCCTTTGCACTTCTTGGTTGCTGATTGGCCACAGTAAATTTGGAAATAAAAGCTTCTGAATTAACTGTTAGCAGCAGAGCAAGCTGCCCAGCTAAAGTGCTGACTTACTCAGAACTACTTAGGAGCTTGGATGCCTACTCAGAAGCAAATAGCACTTTTGATGTCTCCCTTTAGGTCACACCTAGAACTTAAAAAGGCAGAATTGTTTGAAGAGTAGAATAAAACCAGATTGGAGCTCCTGTTGAGAACTGCTACTTCAGACATGAAATCAAATGTTTATAAGTCCACCAATTAAAGGCCCTGATAGTCATACCCTAAACTAGCAATGTCTTTTGGGTTTGGTTTCCATGGTGAGATCACATCTGGAGGATTGTATCCAGGTCTGGGCTCCCCAGTTCAAGAGGGACAAGGATACACTGAAGAGTGTCTAGTGAAGGCTTTGAGGATGATGAAGGGGCTGGAACATCTGTCACAGGATCACAGGATCAGAAGATGTTAGGGGTTGGAAGGGACCTCTGGACATCCTCCAGTCCAACCCCCCTGCCAGAGCAGGACCAGAGAATCCAGCTCAGGTCACACAGGAACACATCCAGACAGGGCTGGAAAGTCTCCAGAGAAGGAGACTCCGCAACCTCTCTGGGCAGCCTGCTCCAGGGCTCTGGGACCTTCCCAGTGAAGTTCCTCCTCATGTTGAGGTGGAGCCTCCTGTGCTGAGGATTATATCCGTTGCGTCTTGTCCTTGTTTGAATTAATTGTCCTTGTCCCTGTCTGATGAGGAAAAGCTGAGAGCCCTGGGGCTGTTTAGCCTGGAGAAGAGAAGGCTGAGAGGAGTCTCAGTTATTCATGTCTATAAATATCTGAAAGGTGGTGTGGCAGTTTAGGCTGTCTGGAGATTGTATTGGGTTTGGCCAAGCTGGAGTTAATTCTCCAGTGCTGTGTTTTGCAGCAGCAGTTGATAACATAGCAATGTTTTGGCTACTGTTGAATAAGTACCCAGGCTATGTCTTTTCAATGTTTCCCTGCCCCAAGAGTACATTGAGGGATGGGCAGGATCTTGGGAGGGGACATGGCTGAGCTGGCATACCTGGACTGGCCAAAGAAGTATTCCATGCCATATGACGTCAGCTCAGATATAAGAATGAAGTAAAAGAAGGAAGTGGGGGGATTGGTCCATGGCGTCTATCCTCCCAAGCAACTATCAAGCTTAGAGAGCCCTACTTCCCGAGACCGACCATCGTCCTGCTGATGGGAAGTAGAGACTAACATCTCTCTCTTGCTTCCGCGCGGTCTATTGCTTTTGACTATTATTGTTATTAAATTCGCTTCTATCTTATTATTAGCTTTGGTCAATTTTTTTTTTCTTCCTCCCCTCTCCCCCTGTCCATTTAAGAGGGGGAGTGATAGAGCGGCTTTGGTGGGCATCTGGCCTCCAGGCCAGGGCCAAACCACCACAGGTGGCTGTCAAGAAGGGGCCAGGCTCTTGTCAGTGGTGTCCTGTGATAGGACAAGGGCAATGGATACAAACTGGAACACAGGAAGTTCCACCTCAACATGAAGAAAAACTTCTTTGCTGTGAGGGTGATGGAGCACTGACCAGGCTGCCCTGAGATGGTGTGGAGTCTTCTTTGGAGACTTCCAGGACTCACTTGGATGCAATCCCATGTGATGCAGTTCTAGCAGAGGGATTGGACTTGGTGATCACTGGAGGACCTTTCCAACCCATGCCATTCTATGATTCTCTGGAGATGCCTAAACATGGCTGGTATCAACTGATTCCATGAGCCCAGCTTTGGGAAACAGAGTTGTCCAGTGGTGCAAGTCTTGAGAGCAGTTTTTACCCAAGGCAAGAGAAGGGGAAATGACATGGAAATATGACCCAAGAAATAACAACTAATGCTGGCACTGTCATTGGTAGCTTTTTAAAGCACATGAAATAAACTTTTACAGACCCAGCACCTGCTTCAGCAGCAGCTGTTGCCTTTAGAGATGGTTGCTTGCAAAACCATCCTGATGCTTTATGAGGCTGTCGGAGGTTTTGGCTTATTTACTGAAGAAGATAATAGCAGTTCCTGGAGTATAAATAGTGGTGAGATTGATTTTCACAGGACCAAGGACTACTTGGAGCTGGAAGGTTGCTGTCTACAGCTACCTGAAGGGAGGTTGTAGCCAGGTGGGGGTTGGTCTCTTCTCCCAGGCAAGCAGCACCAGAACAAGAGGACACAGTCTCAAGCTGCACCAGGGGAAGTTTGGGCTGGAGGTGAGGAGAAAGTTCTTCACAGAGAGACTTGTTAGCCATTGGAATGTGCTGCCCAGGGAGGTGGTGGTGTCACCGTCCCTGGAGGTGTTCAAGAGGTGATTGGATGTGCCACTTGGTGCCATGGTTTAATGGTCATGAGGTCTTGGGTGACAGGTTGGACTTTGATGATCCTTGAGGTCTTATTGATTCTGAGATTTCTGAGAACACCCAGTCCAGCTCAAAGTCAGCTCTGGTCAAAGCAGGGTGAGTGAGAGCAGGATACTGAGAGCCTTGCCCTCTCTTTTCCTTGGGAATGGAAAAGCCAGAACAGATGGAGTGACAGAACACTGAACCAGAGAATCATTTGGGTTGCAAAAGCCCTTTCAAATCATCCACTCCAGCCCTTCTCTAACTCCACCAAGGCTGCTGCTAAACCAGGGCTAGCCTGGGGCTGTCGAGGGGCTGTCCAGGAGCATAGATGGGGGATGTGGCAGGTGTGCTATGGCTGAGGGGGAAGCATAGGCAGTGCTTTTCGGAAGGGCTACAGCTGTCACATGTCACTTGTCTGTGGTGTCATAGAAGCATGGAACCATAGAATCACAGAATGGTCTGGAACAGAAGGGACCTCCAAAGCTCATTCAGTCCAACCCCCTGCACTCAGCAGGGACATCCTCCACTAGATCAGGTTGCCCAGACCCCTGTCCAGCCTCCCCTTGAATAGCTCCAGGGATGGAGCCACAACCACCTCCTTGGGCAACCTGTTGCAGTGTTCCAGCATCCTCCTGCTGCAGAACTTATTCCTGGTATCCAAACTAAATCTTCCCAAGTACTTAGCCACCTACCAAATGTTCCATGGTTGCCAGATCAGTTTGTGTGGAGACTCCCTCGAGGGCAGAGGCACCTTAGAGAGAGATCTGCACAAACCAGAGGTGGGCAGTCACCATCTGAAGGGAATGGAACAGGAGCAAGTGCTGGGTTCTGCACATGGCATGGGGCTATGCTTACAAAATGGGGGGACAAGATGCTGGAAAGCAGCCCTGAGGAAAGGGTCTGGGTTGATGGCAAGTTGAATATGATTCCCAAGGGAGCCAAAAGGCACAACCATGTAATTATGAGGTTTTTGGAGGCAGTAGCATTGGGGTTCTATGTAGAAAGTGCAGCCATGAAGAGGAGAGTAGGCACTTGTCAGAAAGCCTCTCTGAGCCTGGCCAGTCTTCTGTCTCCCTGGGAATTCCCAGTGCTCAGTTGAGCTGCTTGGCTGCAGTGTTGGGAGCAGAGATTTTTTTTTTTTATCTTAGTGCTAGAAATAACAGTCTACTTCTTTTTTCTCTTTTTTTTCCCCTGAAGTTATAAAATGGGATTAAGAGACATAAAATCACTGGAAATGCAGAAAAGAAACAATGAGGAGTTGTCATCAGCATTTTTAAACAAGACTAATTTGGGGTTTTTTCCTTCCTCCAGAAAAAGGGAATTGAAAATTACTGGGTGTGGTTCACTTAGCCAAATACAAGTGTGCACTGCTGTCTCAGATGCCAAACATTAACAGATGTACTTCAGAAGTGTCTGGATCTTTCAGAAGCCCTCTGTTACATTTGTCATCCCTTTCAGTGCACCTGCAGCCCAGCAGGCAGCTGTGTGCTGAGCTGCATCCAGAGCAGGGAGAGCAGCTGCACAGGGAGGGGATTCTGCCCCTCTGCTCTGCTCTGCTCAGACCCCACCTGCAGCACTGTTCTGGGGCAGCACAGTTCTGGGGCCCCCAGCACAAGAAGGACCTGGAGCTGCTGGACTTGGAGAGGGTCCAGAGGAGGCCACAAAGATGATCAGAAGGCTGGAGACCCTCCTCTGTGGGGACAGGCTGAGAGAGTTGGGGCTGTTCAGCCTGGAGAAGAGTAGGCTCCAGGGAGACCCTGGAGCAACCTTCCAGTACTTCAAGGGTACTACAGGAGAGCTGGGGAAGGACTTTTGAAAAGGGCTGGGAGTGACAGGACAAAGGGGAATGGATTGAAGCTTGAGGAAGGCAGATTGAGACTGGTGATTAGGAAGAAATTCTTTCCAGTGAGGGTGGTGAGACACTGGCACAGGTTGCCCAGGGAGGTTGTGGCTGGCCCCTCCTTCAAGCTGTTCAAGGCCAGGTTGAATGAGGCCTTCAGCAACCTGGGCTGGTGGGAGGTGTCCCTGTCCATGGCAGGAGATTGGAACTGGATGATCTTTAAGGTCCCTTCCAACCCAAGCCTCACTCTATGCTTCTATGATTCTACAATTCAGCATCGTTTAGAACCCTGCAGTTCATCTGATGTCCATGGCTCCCTGTGCTTACAGAACTGACTGTTGCTAATGATGGGGAAAACAACATCACACCCACAAAAAACCCCAAAACCTCAGCTTTTTGCTCAGGTTCTATGTACTTAAGTGATAGAGATAGAGCTGCTGAAGTCTGTTGCCTGACCTAATATGCAAATAAACCCTTGGGCGATGAAGGGCTCCTGGGATCTCTCCCAGTGTGAATAGTTGCACACTGCCTTCAAAAAAGAGATGCTGGTTATTAAATGTGATCAAAAAACAGAAAAAGGTTTTGTGTTACCTTTAGGGAAAGTGGTGGAAAAGTAGGCCAGAGAAGCAAATCAGCCAGGGAGAGAGGAAACTCTTATCAAGAGAGCCAAGCTTGGGAGCTTGTTCCGAGGAAGGACACTGAAGTCTTTGAAGTGTTTGTAATTGTTTGTGGGTTTCAGTTCTTAAATAGATAGATGGAATAGGTTGTGGGTTTTTTTCCTTTCTTTTTTCAGGAGGCATAAACCACATCCCTTGGATTTCATCTAGTGTGCACAAGCTTGGACCACCAGGAAATGTGGGACGTGTGGGTGTAGTAGATTTATCTGTGTGGTCTGCTCAGCAGCAGGCTAGGGCTGGCTGGCAAGCAGTTTGTTTCTCCCTCATTGACTTCCTGAGAGGGTTAGTGCATGGGGCAGGCAAAAGAGAGAGCTGAGAGCTGCAGCAGGCAGATGGAAGCAAGAAAAGAATAAGGCTTTCTTGAGTGATTTGCCTCTAGGAGAGCTGTGGAAAAAGAGGCAGTCTCGGAACTGGGGGTGTTCAGCCTGCAGAAGAGAAGGCTACAGGGAGATCTAACCTGAAGGGGGCTACAGGAAGGCTGAAGAGAGACCAGGGGCAATGGCTTTAAGCTGGAGAAGAGCAGATTGAGATTGGATGTGAGGAAGAAGTTCTGCACCAGGAGGGTGGTGGAACACTGCAACAGGTTGCCCAAGGAGGTGGTTGTGGCTCCATCCCTGGAGCTATTCAAGGGGAGGCTGGACAGGGGTCTGGGCAACCTGATCTAGTGGAGGATGTCCCTGCTGAGTGCAGGGGGTTGGACTGAATGAGCTTTGGAGGTCCCTTCTGTTCCAGACCATTCTGTGATTCTATGGTTCCATGCTTCTATGACACCACAGACAAGTGACATGTGACAGCTGTAGCCCTTCCGAAAAGCACTGCCTATGCTTCCCCCTCAGCCATAGCACACCTGCCACATCCCCCATCTATGCTCCTGGACAGCCCCTCGACAGCCCCAGGCTAGCCCTGGTTTAGCAGCAGCCTTGGTGGAGTTAGAGAAGGGCTGGAGTGGATGATTTGAAAGGGCTTTTGCAACCCAAATGATTCTCTGGTTCAGTGTTCTGTCACTCCATCTGTTCTGGCTTTTCCATTCCCAAGGAAAAGAGAGGGCAAGGCTCTCAGTATCCTGCTCTCACTCACCCTGCTTTGACCAGAGCTGACTTTGAGCTGGACTGGGTGTTCTGCAGAGGTCCTTTCCAGCTCCAAGTAGTCCCTGTTCCTGTGAAAATCAGTCTCACCACTATTTATACTCCAGGAACTGCTATTATCTTCTTCAGTAAATAAGCCAAAACCTCTGACGGCCTCATAAAGCATCAGGATGTCCCTGCTGGCTGTGGGGAGGTTGGACTGGATGACCCTAGGAGGTCCCTTCTGGCCTGGACCATTCTGTGATTCTATGATAATGCAATTAATAGAATCCAGGCAGGCATTCAGCTGATCCCAAGGCAGGCTGCACAAGGAGTTTCAGCACAAGGAGTTTCACCACTTGAGATAGGGCTTTGGATTTCAGGCTTAGCTGCTTGAAGTCACAGAATCACAGAATTAACCAGGTTGGAAAGGACCTTTGAGATCATCAGGTCCAACCTATCACCCAACACCATCTAATCAACTAACCCATGGCACCAAGTGCCTCATCAAGGCTTGTTTTAATCACTTCCAGGAATGGTGACTCCATCACCTCCCCAGGCAGCACATTCCAGTGGCCAATCTCTCTTTCTGGGAAGAATTTCTTCCTAACATCCAGCTCAAACCTCCCCTGGAGGAGGAGACAGGAGACTGTCCTCTCCTTCTGTCCTTGGTTGCCTGGGAGAAGAGCCCAACCCCCACCTGGCTACAACCTCCCTTCAGCAATGAGGTCTGCCCTGAGCCTCCTCTCTCCAGCCTGCACACCCCCAGCTCCCTCAGCCTCTCCTCACAGGGCTGTGCTCCAGACCCCTCCCCAGCCTTGTGCCCTTCTCTGGACATCTTCCAGCATCTCAACATCTTTCTGAAACTGAAGAGCCCAGAACTGGACACAGCACTCAAGGTGTGACCTAACCAGTGCTGAGCACAGGGCAGGATGACTTCCCTGCTCCTGCTGGCCACACTATTGCTGATCCAGGCCAGGATGCCATTGGCCTTCTTGGCCACCTGGGCACACTGCTGGCTCCTGTTCAGCTGCTGTCACCCAGCACCCCCAGGTCCCTCTCTGCCTGGCTGCTCTCCAGCCACTCTGACCCCAGCCTGTAGCACTGCTTGGGGTTGTTGTGGCCAAAGTGCAGAACCTGGCACTCAGACTTGTTCAGTCTCATTCCATTGGCCTCTGCCCATCTGTCCAGCCTGGCAGCTCTGCAGAGCCTCCTACCCCCAAGAGATAACTCCTGCCCCCAGCTTGGTGTCATCTGCTAACTTACTGATGATGGACTCAATTCCTTCATCCAGATCATCAACAAAGATATTGAACAGGATGGGGCCCAGCACTGATCCCTGGGGGACACCACTGGTGCCTGGCTGCCAGCTGGCAGTGGCACCATTCAGCACCACTCTCTGGGCACCATTCACTACCACTCTCTGGGCACCATTCACCACCTCTTTCTGGGCACCATTCAGCACCACTCTCTGGGAACCAATCACCACCATTCTCTGGCACCATTCACCAACACTCTCTGGGCACCATTCAGCACCATTCTCCAGCACCATTCAGCACCACTCTTGGGCACCATTCACCACCACTCTCTGGGCACCATTCACCACCTCTCTCTGGGTACCATTCATTACCACTCTCTGGGCACTGTTCATCACCATTCTCTGGCACCATTCACCCCCACTCTCTGGGCACCATTCACCATCACTCTCTGGGCACCATTCACCACCACTCTCTGGCACCATTCACCACCACTCTCTGGCACCATTCACCACCACTCTCTGGGCACCATTCATCACCATTCTCTGGCACCATTCACCACCACTCTCTGGCACCATTCACCACGTCTCTCTGGGCACCATTCATCACCATTCTCCGGCACCATTCAGCACCACTCTTGGGTACCATTCACCACCACTCTCTGGCACCATTCACTACCATTCTCTGGGCCTGACCCTCCAGCCAATGCTTAACCCAGGCACAGGCTGACAGCTTGGCCAGGAGTTTGCCATGGGGGACATGAGTGTCATGATCTTGTCTGTAGCAAAAATCTCTCTTTTTCTATGGCTCAAGTCCTTGCATTACTTTTTTTTTTTTCCCCCACTCAGGAGATTTCAGAAATCCTCTCTTGGAGAAGGTGTTGGGAGCACAAACACCTGTGAATCACAGAATATTACCAGTTGAAAGAGTCCACAAAGATCATCCAGTCCAACCCTTGAGATGACCTACTTAACAGGTCTGCTGCTCCTGCCTGAGAGCAGCAGGATGCATTCATCAGTAAGTTACCAGCAAGTTTTGTGGCTAATGAAGGGAATCACTTTAAATAATGGATAACTCTTTAAAACAGGAGCCAGAAGCTTGAAAGGTAGAAAATGTCTCACCACTTGACTAATGCAGAAGGCAAACACCTCCAAAAACTGGTTCCTCTTAGCTTAAAGAAGTGGTAAAATAAGTTCTCTGTACCTCTCCATGTGGCACACAGGGAGCCTTCACAGTCTCACAGTGTATCAGAGGCTGGAAGGGACCTCCAGAGATCATCAGGTCCAACCCCCCTGCCAGAGCAGCATCACTCAGGGGAGTCTGCACAGGAATGCATCCAGGTGGGGTTGGAAAGCCTTCAGAGGAGACTCCACAACCCCCCTGGGCAGCCTGCTCCAGGGCTCTGTCACCCTCACTGGAGAGAAGTTTCTCCTCATGTTGAGCTGAAATCTTCTCTGTTCAAATTTGTCTCCATTGTTCCTTGGCTTATCACTGTGAACCACCCAAAAGAGCCTGGCCCCCTCCCCTTGACACCCACCCCTCAGATATTGATAGACATTGATCAGATCCCCTCTCAGCCTTCTCTTCTCCAGACTAAACAGCCCCAGGGCTCTCAGTCTCTCTTCACAGGGGAGATGCTCAAGTCCCCTAAGCATCCTCATGGCATTCCCTTGGATTCTTTCCAGCAGGTCTCTGTCACTGACTAAGTTAGACCTCTAGGACTGAATTCTTTATGGTTGAGGAGAGGTGAAGTGGATCTCAACCACAAGCCTATCAGTCAGATGAGAAGGGATGAAGCTTTATAAACTAAACCTCAAGTGGAACATTAAATTTAATCATCATGAGGCCCAGACAAGTCATTAAGTGCATTGTCAGTCATTCTCCAGTGAACCTCAGATGTTTGATCTGTTGGAAGTGTTTATCTTATTTCCCTCCAGCTTATTCTTGGTGTGCTGAGAGGTCTAAAACCAAAATGAATTGACAAAACATGAAGCTTAATGTCACTGAAACCTGAATGTGGGTAGGAGTGCAAAACCTGGAATTCAGAGTTCCATGAGAAAAACAAACAAGCAAACAAAACACCAACAGAGGAGGGACCTGGACCTGCTGGAGTGGGTCCAGAGGAGGGCCACACAAATGAACGGAAGGCTGGAGAACCTTCCCTACAAGGACAGGCTGAGAGAGTTGGGGTTGTTCAACCTGGAGAAGAGAAGGCTGCAGACAGACCTTAGAGCTGCATTTCAATCTCTGCAGGGGAGCTGCAGGCAGGCTGGGGGGGGACTGTTCAGAAGGGGCTGTGGGGATAGGCCCAGGGGCAATGGTTTGAAAGTGGAGCAGGGCAGAGTTAGGTTGGACATCAGGAGGAAGTTGTGCACAGTGAGGCTGGGGAGACACTGGAACAGGCTGCCCAGGGAGGTGGTGGAGGCTCTGTCCCTGGAAATGATCAAGGCCAGCCTGGATGTGTCCCTGTGCAGCCTGCTGTAGCTGGAGGTGTCCCTGCTGCCTGCAGGGGGCTTGGACAAGATGCCCTTGGAGGCTGCCTCTCAACCTGGTGCAATCTGTGATTATTCAACACTACCTTTAGCACCTCAGGACATGTAGCTTAGAAAGGAACCAGGGGAGGCTGAGGAGAGGCTATGTTTAGAACAGATTCTGATGGGTGCTGTGCTGCCATCCATGCAAATAACCCCCAAATGTAGTTATATTCATGCAGTTTGTATCTAGAGAAATTACTGCCTGCAGAACACTGCCATTTCATGGAGAAAACTTGGTGAATGTCTGCACCGAGCAGAGACAGGAAGGTTTTCAAAGAATCACAGAAGCAAACAGGGTGGAAAAGACCTCAGAGATCATCAAGTCCAACCTATTACCTAATCCCTAACACCTCCTGACAACTAAACCATGGCTCCAAGTGCCACAGCCAAGCTTTTCTTGAACACCTCCACGGATGGTGACTCCACCACCTCCCTGGGCAGCATATCCCATGGACAATTACGCTTTCTGGGAAGAACTTTCTCCTCACCTCCAGCCTAAACTTCCCCTGGTGCAGCTTGAGACCGTGTTACTCTTTGCAGTAAAGACTGCTGGGGGTCAGAGCTTTTAGTTTCCTGTGACAAATGGGATACAGCTCTTGTATTTGAAAGAAGAAGCAGCCACCCCAGGAGCAGGTTTAACAGCAGAGGACAATCCACAGCACAAAAGAATTATCTCTTCATTTGCATTGTGACTTAATACCAGAGGAAGTTCTTGCCAGCCAGCTCCTTGCAAGGCACTGAAGGAAGGCCAGAACTGATTTACTATGCCCAGCAAAATGAAGTGGCTGATTTGCAATGCCTCCATTAATTGCAGGATGTAGTTGTTGTTGTTGTTGTTGTTTATTACTTCTGAGGGAAACTTCAGTGGCTCTCATTAAATCCATGCATGGGTGGATGGGTGGATGGGTGGATGGGTGGGTGACTGAATGATGGTGCAGCAGTCAAGTGTAGCCAATTAGTTTTCCATTTCTCCTAGGCATATTGCTCTGTTAAGAACCAGGAGTCTAGAAATAACAATCAGATAAAGAGCAAATCCTGATTTGCTCCTTAGGGTGAAATCTACCCTGTGAATATGCAGAGCAAACAACCTTCACAGAGTCACAGAATGTCAGGGGCTGGAAGGGACCTCAACAGATCATCAAGTCCAACCCTCTGCCAGAGCAGGGTCACCTAGAGCAGATCACAAAGGAACTCATCCAGGCAGGCTTGGACAGGAGCACTCTCTGTTGGGTTAGCAACTGGCTGGAGGATTGAGCCCAGAGAGTGGTGCTGAATGGTGCCCAGAGAGTGGTGCTGAATGGTGCCACTGCCAGCTGGAGGCCAGGCATTAGTGGTGTCCCCCAGGGATCAGTGCTGGGCCCCATCCTGTTCAATATCTTTATTGATGATCTGGATGAGGGGATTGAGCCCATCATCAGTAAATTTGCAGATGACACCAAGTTGGGAGCAGGAGCTGATCTGTCAGAGGGTAGGAGGCTCTACAGAGGGACCTTGCCAGGCTGGACAGATGGGCAGAGTCTCACAGGATGGCATTCAACAAGTCCAAGTGCCAGGTGCTGCACTTTGGCCACAACAACCCCAAGCAGTGCTACAGGCTGGGGACAGAGTGGCTGGAGAGCAGCCAGGCAGAAAGGGACCTGGGGGTGCTGGGTGACAGCAGCTGAACAGGAGCCAGCAGTGTGCCCAGGTGGCCAAGAAGGCCAATGGCATCCTGGCCTGGATCAGCAATAGTGTGGCCAGCAGGAGCAGGGAAGTCATCCTGCCCTGTGCTCAGCACTGGTCAGACCACACCTTGAGTGCTGTGTCCAGTTCTGGGCTCCTCAGTTCAGGAAAGATGTTGATGCTCGAAGGTGTCCAGAGAAGGGCAACAAAGGTGGGGAGGGGTCTGGAGCAGAGCCCTGTGAGGAGAGGCTGAGGGAGCTGGGGGTGTTTAGCCTGCAGAAGAGGAGGCTCAGGGCAGACCTCATTGCTGTCTACAACTACCTGAAGGGAGGTTGGAGCCAGGTGGGGGTTGGGCTCTTCAACCAGGCAAGCAGTGACAGAAGGAGAGGACACAGTCTCAAGCTGTGCCAGGGGAGGTTTAGGCTGGAGGTGAGGAGAAAGTTCTTCACAGAGAGTTGTTAGACATTGGAATGTGCTGCCTGGGGAGGTGGTGGAGTCACCATCCCTGGAGGTGTTCAAGAGGGGACTGGACGTGGCACTTGGTGCCATGGTTTAGTAGTCATGAGGTCTTGGGTGACAGGTTGGACTTTGATGATCCTTGAGGTCTTTTCCAACCTTATTGATTCTGTGATTCTGTGATTCTGTATTGAATATCCCCAGAGAAGGAGACTCCACAATCCCCCTGGGCAGCCTGTTCCAGTGTTCTGTCACTCTCACAGGGAAAGAATTCTTCCTTCTGCATTGCTCTTTCTTCCCCACTAACAGCTTGTGTTCATTCACAAGTTTTTGTTTGTTTGTTTGTTTGTTTGTTTTCACATTTACAACCAGGACAGGTTTTCAAAAGTGCTTACTGTAAGAAACTGCAGAATGAGTAACCACATTTTCCCAAGAGCTTTTGGCATATTGGTCACTCCTAGTAAATGTCACCCTCTGTCTGAAGGGACCAGCCCAGCTGCCCACTGGTGCTTAAGAGGAGCTTCCTGGAATCAACAAGTGAAGGAAATAGAAGAATGATTTCATTCCCCTGTTTCAAACTCTTTCATAGAATAGAATCATAGAATGGTCCAAGCAGCAAAGGACCTCCAAAGCTCATCCAGTCCAACCCCTCTGTACTCAGCAGGGACATCCTCCACTAGATCAGGCTGCCCAGGGACAATTCAAGTCTCACCTTGAGTATCTCCAGGGATGGGGTCTCAACCACCTCCCTGAGCAACCTGTTCCAGTGTTCCACCACCCTCATAGTAAAGAATTTCTTCCTCACATCCAATCTCAATCTGCTCTGCTCTAGTTTGAAGCCATTGCCCCTGGTCCTGTCCCTGCAGCCCTTTGCAAACAGTCTCTCTGCAGCCTTCCTGTAGCCTCCTTCAGGTACTGGAAGGTTGCTATTAGTTCTCACTGGTGACCTGTGCTCACCCCTGGGCACTGCACTGTTTGAGAAGTCTCATTGCCATCCAGTCGGACAGAAGACAAATACATCCAGAAGGGAGTTGCAGCTCACAGACTCTCGGGATGTTAGGGGTTGGAAGGGACCTCTGGAGATCTTCCAGTCCCACCCCCTGCCTGCCAGAGCAGGACCAGAGAATCCAGCACAGGTCACACAGGAACACATCCAGACAGGGCTGGAAAGGCTCCAGAGAAGGAGACTCCACAACCTCTCTGGGCAGCCTGCTCCAGGGCTCTGGGACCCTCACACTCAAGAAGTTCCTCCTCATGTTGAGGTGGAACCTCCTGGGCTGCAGTTTCCATCCATTGCTCCTTGTCCTGTCCCAGGGCACAACTGAGCAGAGCCTGTCCCTGTCCCCTCCCTCCTGACCCCCAGCCCTCAGCTATTGATAGACATTGATCAGATCCCTCTCAGTCTTCTCCTCTCTACACTAACCACCCCCAGGGCTCTCAGCCTTTCCTTCCCAGGCACTGCTCCAGTCCCTTCAGCACCCTTGTAGCCCTTCCTTGGAGGTCCCTCTTGAACTGGGGAGCCCAGGACTGGATGCAATATTCCAGGTGAGGACTCACAAGGGCAGAGTAGAGTTTGGTGTCCTGGAACTGTATCCTTATCCTGGGTAGTATCTGTTGTCTCCTAATTTCTTGTTTCCCACTCTTTTTATAGCCAACCATTACCTGGCAGGTTATTTTATATTTATTATAAATATTGAATTAAATTATTAAAAGAAATATCTATGTTATATATTTATTATATATAACATATAAAAATATATGTATAGCATTTATAGATATTTATATCTATTTATATATAACCTAAATAAATTAATGGATATATTTATTATCTATAAGTTGGAAAGTTATTTTCACATCCTGCTTTTGGCCTTCTCCTTGCACTTTGGTGAGTCAGAGGAGTCACACTCCATTAATCCCTTCCCTTCAGCCCAATTACAGCATCCATAGATCTGCTACTGATGACATTTTCCCTTTCTTTGGCTCTTCTTCATGTGCCCAGACTAGAGTTCAGTTGAAGATGTGGCAAGTGGCAGCTGCTGCAGCTGCCATTTGAAGCTTCAGGTTGCCTTTGTGGGTCTTCAGTTTAACCTTGCACCTATTTCTAGGTTTTTAAGTTCACTTTACCTTTCTGTGTTCACTTTCTCAGCAAAGACACACACCCCCCCGAGTTCAGGCATCCTTCTCTTGCAGAAAGGCTGTCCTTCCTCCCAGCAGTTCCCCCCTTCTGCCTTACAATCACCTACTATCATGTTTCTTTAAGGACATAGCAGCCTGCATGCTGCCTGAAAGTGTCTGCATGCTGCCTGAAAGTGTCTGCAGGCTGCCTGAAAGTGTCTGCAGGCTGCCTGAATTTCTCATAGTTATGGCCTTGAAAATCCAGCAGATATTCTGTGCTTCTGGATCAGAGCTGGCAGTCTTGGAGAGCAGTGAAGGGCAATAGGACCTGGGGGTTCTGGTGGATGGAAGGTTGATCATGAGCCAGCAATGTGCTCTTATGGCCAAGAAGGCCAATGGCAGCCTGGGGTGGATTGGAAGGGCTGTGGTCAGTAGGTCAGGGAGGTTCTCCTCCCCTCCTACTCTGCCCTGGCGAGGCCACATCTGGAATATTGTGTCCAGTTCTGGGCCTCTCAGGTCAAGAAGGACCTCAGGGAATTTCTTGGAAGAGTTCAGTGCAGAGCCACAAAGATGCTGAAGGGGGTGGAACATCTCCCTTGTGAGGAGAGACTGAAGGAGCTGAGGTTCTGTAGCTTGCAGGAGAGTCTGAGGGGTGACCTCATCCATGTTGAGGGATGAACACAAATCTGATTATTGTTTGGTGGCCAAGAAAGCCAGAGGAATCCTGGCTGGGATTAGAAATGCTGTGTCCAGGAAGAGGAAGGGAGTGGATTGTCCCTTGGTACTCAGATCTGGTACAACACCTTGAGTGTTGTGTCCAGATTTGGACACCTCAATCCGAGAGATGTGGAGTTGCTGGAGCCAGGGCAGAGGAGGGCAAGGAAGCTGTGAAGGGCCTGGAGAATAAATCTGATGAAGAGAGACTGAAGGAGCTGGGGATGGTTAGTGTGGAGAAGAGGAGGCTGAGGGGAGACCTCATTGCTGTCTACAACTCCCTGAAAGGAGGTTGTGGAGAGGTTGGTGCTGGTCTCTTCTCACAGGTAATTAGTGATGGAACAAGAGGGAATGGCCTCAAGCTGTGACTGGGGAGGTTTAGACTGGACAGTAGGGAAATTTTTGTTCCCAGCAGGAGTGGTCAGGGATTGGAATGTGCTGCCCAGGGAGGTGGTGGAGTCACCAACCCTGGAGGTGTTTAAAGGTGGTTTGGATGTGGTGCTTGGGGATATGATTAAGGGGTGACTAGGGATAATGGTTAATGGTTGGACTTGGTGACCTTTTCCAACCTGAATGTTTCTGAAATCCAACAAAAGTCAGGTTTTAACTGCACCTGCCTAGGACACCTAAGTTTTAACCCTAGTGCCAGGAATTAATTGGAGCCTAACCAGAAAAGCATCCAGCTTGTGTCTTGATATAAGTACAGACATAAGAAGGTAAATTTGGGTTCTGGCTACTCCCACATGCAAGGTGAGCAGGTGTCTGGAGCTGAAATCTCTGCTGTGTGAGCACAGAAACAGAATGCATTTGACACAGGGTGGTGGTGCTGGTGGTGGCCTCTCTGTCCCTACCAGAAGTCCTGTAATCTACCCTGACTTTTTTGAATGTATCCAGATAAAATACAACCAACTTCCTTTTCAAAACATAGCCAAAGCCTTATTTTTATTAGAAGGCTGTGGTGGTTTGAAACTGTCTTTTTAATTTTTCCTTGCAAAGTTCAGAACAGAGAAAGTGAAAGAATGTAAATAAGTCACTACTGGGTGTAAGAAAGCAAAATAACGATTGTTCTAAACACTTCCATTGGATAGATAGAAATGTTTAAGAACTATTACCCAAAACAAAGTAGGCACTCTGCACATTCTGCGTTCGGCAGTGGGGGCAGTTGCTGGGCTGTCTGGCTGCTGTTTCTTCTTCTCTTCTGGCTGAAGATAACACACTGACCTTGGCAGCTAAGTTAACAACTTTCTGCTTAACTAACTCTGCTTCTCTGTCCAGGGGGGTCTGGGGGAGAAGCTCCTGGGAGAGGGAGGCCCCTTTGGGAGGGTCCCCTTGGGGGGAAGCAAAGGGAGATCGGTTGTGCTTTTCTGTTGATTGTATATATTTGTGAATGTTGTGAATTTTTGTATATTTGTACATATTCATTGCATTTCATGGTAGACTTTAGACTCTGCTTGTAAATACAGCTTTTCATTTGCTTCCAGACTGGGCTAGCCTGGTTATTGTCGGTGGGGGGGGAATTTCAGCTCACACCGACACACTTTTTATTTTTGGCGCTCCAACTCGGGGCTCGATTGCTTGTTTGATTTATTTCTGCTCAGATTAGGAAGCAAAATGAAGCTGTTTTGGGTTCTGAGTCATTTTATTTTATCTATTATCAGTGTGATTGTCTACAGATGGGCCATTTCTTGCATGATAGACAAGATTGTGAGATATGTGGCATATAAGTCGTTTCTTTGGGTTAAGAACAAGTTACTGAATGCTGGTGAATTCTGTTGTGGTCTTATTGGGCTAAGAAGCTATGGTAACTCAACTATGGATGTGCTAGCAGACACATATGAGTTTGTTACTCCTCTTACAACTACAGAGGGTCTTTGGAACCAGTGGTACCCTAGATATCTTGTGCTAGCCTTAATTTTGTTGTTTCTTGGAATAATCATATGGCTACTGATAGCACTGTGTCAAGAAAGACGTAAGGCTACTCACTCTTCCGACCTGCGTAGATGTAAGAGGAAACACAGAAAAGCTCAGAGAGGTTCGGAATTGGTTTCTGATTCTGATTACGGTGACCAGGAAATCACAGTTCAGGTTTGTGAGAAAGCTGCCGATAGTTTTGACTCAGAGCCAGCAGCAGTAGCTGCGGGACCTCTGCCAGAATCTGAGATAACAGACTCGGGTACACAGGCAGACATAGTTACACAGACAGACTCGGCGACACAGACAGACTCGATTACACAGGCAGAGAGGGGTGCACGGGCAGACAGGGGTACACAAACAGACACAGTTGCACAGAGAGAAATGGATGTGCAGACAGACATAGTTACACAGAGAGAAATGGTTGTGCAGACAGACATAGTTACACAGAGAGAAATGGTTGTGCAGGCAGACATAGTTACACAGAGAGAAATGGCTGCGCAGACAGACATAGTTACACAGAGAGAAATGGATGCGCAGACAGACATGGTTACACAGAGAGAAATGGTTGTGCAGGCAGACATAGTTACACAGAGAGAAATGGTTGTGCAGATAGACATAGTTACACAGAGAGAAATGGTTGTGCAGACAGACATAGTTACACAGAGAGAAATGGTTGTGCAGGCAGACATAGTTACACAGAGAGAAATGGTTGTGCAGGCAGACATAGTTACACAGAGAGAAATGGTTGTGCGCAGACAGTACCAGAGAAGGTGCGCAGACATAGTTACACAGAGAGAAATGGTTGTGCAGACAGACATAGTTACACAGAGAGAAATGGTTGTGCAGATAGACATAGTTACACAGAGAGAAATGGTTGTGCAGATAGACATAGTTACACAGAGAGAAATGGTTGTGCAGGCAGACATAGTTACGCAGAGAGAAATGGCTGCGCAGACAGACATAGCTGTGCAGGCAGACGCCATTAATGAGGCACAGTCTCCTCCTCCTCACTCTGCTGCCCAGATGGACGCAGCAGTGGCTGCAGGATCTCAAAGCACACCTCCTGCCAACCCTGCACAGACTCCCTCTGCTCCTGCTAACCCTGCACAAAATTCCTCTACTCCCTCCAACTCTGCTGTGAATGTGAAAGCCAATCCAGTAAATTTGGTGGCCACTGTAAGCAGAAAGCGTAAAGGAGCTGCAGGAGGAGATGCAGATGCTGCAGGAAATGGTGCAGATGGAGATGAGGGTCCTTCTACTCAGGGTCCCTCTGTTAAGAAAGATCCTTCTGGTGAGGAAGAGAAGGTTAGCCTTAAAACTCTGGCAGACCTCTTGAGACCCCACATGGATGATGGAGATGTAGACCCTGCTGAATTAGCAACTGCCGGCAGTGCCTCTGAACTCAAGGAAATTCAACGGAGGATTAAAATAGGATTATGGGGACAGCGACCTCAGGATGATGATGATGATGATGATGAGGATGACATACAGTCAGCTAATGCACCCAGACAGGAAATTAGACATGTGAGGAAGGATTACATCAGAGGAGATAACGAGCCAGTCCTGTCTTGGCTAGCCAGGTGTTTTGATATGGGAGCCCCAGCATTGGTGGTAGGCGACAAGTCGGCCTCTCAGTTGGGGATGCTCTCAAAGGATACAGGCATAGACAGGCATCTAGGCAAGTGCATTGGTAAAGCTTCTCTGTGGGCACGCCTCCTACTGGCAGTCTCGCTGAGGTACCCCAGCAGAGATGATTTACCATGGAACCCTAAGCCTTGGACCACAATAGCTGAGGGAATCAAGCGTCTGAGAGAGTTTGCTGTGAGAGAAGTAATATACGGAGATCATAAGACTCTGAATCCTGATGAAATTCCTGTTGGAACAGGCCTTGCCAAAAAGCTCATTAAGCTTGCTCCTCCTAATTATGCTACTATTCTGGCAAGCAGGATTGTGGCAAGAAATTATGGTGGAGTGCCTCCCACTGTTGGCCATTTCACTGACCAAATGAGGCAGTTGGAGGATAGTCTTGCACGTACTTCTTTGGTTTCAGCCATTGAAACTCTGTCTGGAGAGATAAAGAATTGCATGAAAGAGCTGAAGGAGGAACTTAAAACCTCCATATCCAACTTGATGAAGGGGGATGATTCTGATTCCTCTTCCTCCAGATGGATACAAGTTTCAGCTGTTAGGAACAGACGTGCTCCAAGGAGGCCATTCCAGAACAGGTCAAACCAAAACAGACAGCAGAGGCAATCACGTGGCAGTATCTGGATAACTCTGCGTGATCAGTTTGGTGAGAACATGAACAGATGGGATGGTCAACCAACTTCTGATCTTTTCAAGAGGTTACGGGAGCTGCAGAGGGGCAGATCCCGAGGTAGCAATACCAGGAGGGTAGCTGTCGCTTCCTCAGTTTCCCAGAACAACTCTGATAGCTCCAACAGTGATCCTAATTCTGGTGCTGGACATTGTGCCAGCTGTACATGTGGAGGTAATCCCCACCATTAGGGGTGCCCTGCCTTCCGCCAGGGGGAGGTAAGGGATAATGGAGATAACAGAATCTATTGGGATGTGTACATCCAGTGGCCTGGCACTTCAAAATTTCAGAAGTACAGGGCCTTGGTTGACACAGGAGCTCAGTGCACCATAATACCATCAAATTATCAAGGGGGAGAATCTATAACTATTCAGGGAGTCACTGGTGGATCTCAAGAGTTGTTTAAGATAGAGGTTGATATAAGTTTAACTGGGAAGCAGTGGAAGAAACATACTATTGTAACAGGTCCTAATGCACCTTGTATTTTGGGAATTGACTTTCTGAGAGAAGGGCGTTTTAAAGACCCTAAGGGTTACAAATGGGCTTTTGGAATAGCAACTGTAGAAATTGATGGAGGAAAATTGAAGTTGTCCATTAGACCTGAGCTTTCAGATGAATCTGCAGTTGTGGGACAACATGAGATAGAGGATGTAAAGCTGCCGGTTGCTTCTCAAACTGTGCATCACAGACAATACAGAACCAACCGTGACTCTTTGGTGCCCATTCAAAACTTGATTCGTCAGCTGGAGAGTCAGAAGGTCATCAGCAAAACTCATTCACCTTTCAACAGTCCAATCTGGCCTGTGAGAAAGCAGAATGGAGAGTGGCGTCTGACAGTTGATTTCCGTGCCTTGAATGAAGTAACTCCACCCATGAGTGCAGCTGTACCAGACATGATGGAACTCCAATATGAGCTGGAATCCAAGCAGGCCAAATGGTATGCTACCATAGACATTGCTAATGCTTTCTTCTCTATTCCCATAGCAGAGGAATGCAGGCCTCAGTTTGCTTTCACCTGGAGAGGCATTCAGTACACATTCAATCGTTTGCCCCAGGGGTGGATTCACAGTTCAACCATCTGCCATGCAGTGATCCATGATGCTTTGGAGAAAGGTGGAGCTCCAGAACACATTCAGTTCATCGATGACATCATCGTCTGGGGTGAGACTGCTGAAGAAGTCTTCGAGAAAGGTAACAAAATCATTGACATTCTCTTGCAAGCTGGTTTGGCTATCAAGCGAGACAAGGTGAAAGGACCTGCCAGAGAAATCCAGTTTCTGGGAGTGCGGTGGCAAGATGGTCGCCGTCACATCCCAATGGATGTGATAAACAGAGTCTCCACCATGGCAAATCCCATCAACAAGAAAGAAACTCTGCGTTTCTTAGGCATAGTGGGATTTTGGAGACTGCACATTCCTGGATACAGTCAGATTGTGAAACCTCTCTATGATGTGACTCGAAAGAGAAACAGTTTCCAATGGGGTCCTGAGCAACAAGCAGCCTTTGACCAGATCAAGCGAGAGGTAGTCCAAGCGATGGGTCTGGGACCTGTCCGAACTGGTCCAGACATTAAGAACATTCTGTACACGGCCGCGAGTGACAATGGTCCAACCTGGTGCTTATGGCAAAGAGCTCCAGGGGAGACACGAGGACGTCCTCTTGGTTTCTGGGGTCGTGGCTACAGAGGCTCAGAGGCAAACTACACTCCAACAGAGAAAGAGATTTTAGCTGCTTATGAAGGAGTGAAAGCTGCTTCTGAAGTGATTGGAACTGAGTCACAACTTCTTCTAGCTCCTAGATTGCCAGTTCTGAATTGGATGTTCAAAGGCAAAGGTTCTTCACCACATCATGCAACAGATGCTACCTGGTCTAAGTGGATGGCTCTGATAACACAGAGAGCTCGAATGGGAAATCTCGAAAGGCCTGGTTTGGTGGAGGTGATCACAAACTGGCCAGAAGGCACAAGCTGTGCAAAACCTCCAGAGGAGAGAGTAACTCGTGCTGAGGAAGCTCCTCCTTACAGTGATCTGTCTGATGATGAAAAGAGATATGCTTTGTTCACAGACGGTTCCTGTCGTCTTGTTGGGAACAAGCGGAGATGGAAATCTGCAGTGTGGAGTCCAACGCGCAGAGTTGCAGAAGCGAGAGATGGAGAAGGAGAATCCAGTCAATTCGCAGAGGTAAAAGCTGTCCAGCTAGCTCTTAACGTAGCTGAACGTGAGAGATGGCCAAAGCTTTATCTCTACACTGACTCGTGGATGGTAGCCAATGCCTTGTGGGGTTGGCTGAAAGACTGGAAGAAGAATGGCTGGCAGAGGAAAGGAAAGCCAATCTGGGCTGCAGATCTGTGGCAAGACATTGCTGCTCGCATTGAGAGAATCCCAGTGAAAGTGAGACACATCGATGCTCACATTCCTAAGAGCAAAGCTACTGAGGAACAACAACACAACCATCAGGCAGATCTAGCTGCAAGAGTTTCCCAGGTGGACACAAACTCTGATCCTGATCCTGATCTTGACTGGAAACACCGAGGTGAGCTGTTCTTAGCTCGGTGGGCCCATGACTCGTCAGGACATCAAGGCAGAGATGCAACCTACCGATGGGCTCGTGACAGATCCATTGACATTTCCATGGATGCTATCACACAAGTCATCCATGACTGTGACATTTGTGCTGCTATTAAGCAGGCAAAGCGGATCAAGCCCTTGTGGTACGGTGACCGATGGTCCAAGTACAAGTATGGTGAAGCCTGGCAGATTGACTACATCACTCTACCTCGTTCTCCATCTGGTAAGCAGTATGTGCTGACTATGGTAGAGGCGAGCACTGGATGGCTGGAAACTTATCCAGTTCCTCATGCAACTGCACGTAACACCATTCTTGGTCTGGAGAGACAAATCCTGTGGAGACATGGAACTCCAGAGAGGATTGAGTCAGACAACGGAACTCATTTCAAGAACAATCTTGTAAAAAACTGGGCCAAAGAGCACGGCATCGAGTGGATATTCCACATTCCCTACTATGCACCAGCTGCAGGGAAGATCGAACGCTACAACGGTTTGCTGAAAACCACTCTCAAAGCCATGGGGGGTGGATCTTTGAAAAACTGGGAGAAACATTTAGCACAAGCAACCTGGTTGGTGAATAGTAGAGGTTCAGTGAATCGAGCTGGACCTGCCCAATCAGATTTGTTGCGAAAGGAAGAAGGTGATAGAGTTCCTGTTATCAGAGAAAAGAATCTGTTAGGCAAAACTGTTTGGGTATTTTCTCCTTCAGGAGAGGCCAAACCTGTCCGAGGGGTGGTTTCTGCTGAAGGTCCTGGTCACACCTATTGGGTGATGCAAGAAAATGGTGAAATTCAGTGTATTCCACAAAGAAATCTAACTTTGGCTGAGAGAGGTTAAATTCAGAGTGTTGCGCAGATACAGCATCGCGCCCAAGAGGAGAGTCCATGAGATCTACGGTGCACGAACCCTGAGAGCCCTGAGTCACCTGAGAGTCCCTGTTCCTTTCTTCGCTCCATCTGCGAGGAAACAAGCTGTTTGCTGTTTTTCCTGTGATTTGACTCTTTTGAATCATCTACATCTGAGATAGCCGGAATGGACTATGGTCTTTATTCACCTATTGTTGTAGATATTATTTTAGATTAGATAAATGATAGTAGCAGCCAATGGAATTGTTTAGAAGGGGTGGACTGTGGTGGTTTGAAACTGTCTTTTTAATTTTTCCTTGCAAAGTTCAGAACAGAGAAAGTGAAAGAATGTAAATAAGTCACTATTGGGTGTAAGAAAGCAAAATAACGATTGTTCTAAACACTTCCATTGGATAGATAGAAATGTTTAAGAACTATTACCCAAAACAAAGTAGGCACTCTGCACATTCTGCGTTCGGCAGTGGGGGCAGTTGCTGGGCTGTCTGGCTGCTGTTTCTTCTTCTCTTCTGGCTGAAGATAACACTACTGACCTTGGCAGCTAAGTTAACAACTTTCTGCTCTAACTAAACTCTGCTTCTCTGTCCAGGGGGGTCTGGGGGGGAAGCTCCTGGGAGAGGGAGGCCCCCTTTGGGAGGGTCCCCTTGGGGGGAAGCAAAGGGAGATCGATTGTGCTTTTTCTGTTGATTGTATATATTTGTGAATGTTGTGAATTTTGTATATTTGTACATATTCATTGCATTTCATGTAGATTTTAGACTCTGCTTCTAAATACAGCTTTTCATTTGCTTCCAGACTGGGCTAGCCTGGTTATTGTCGGTGGGGGGGGAATTTCAGCTCACACCGACACAAAGGCAATAGAGGTTTCTTTTAGATTAAAAATGCAGCCACTCTGCTGTGAAATATGAAAACTGCAGGAGAATGGTGTAGCACTTGGGAATCAAAGTTAGAGAGAAATCAACTTCAAAGTAAGAATCTTGAGCCTCACCCACATCCTCTGTCTCAGGATTTGTCTTTTGTGCTGCCTGCTTGCTCAAATGCCAGCTGTGGGCTTTGCTTTCCAGGTAAGAAATAACTTTCTTGACAGCAGGAAGGAACTACGTGATCTTGACTTCAGACATGCCAAGCTTTAAAACTCAGGGATGCCTTGTTCCACAGAGGAGCTCCACAGCTCATGCTCATGCACTGGCAGTGAAGGCAGGGAGTGGCAGAGAGTGACTCTGATTTGAGCTGAGCCTGAGCCACCTACTTTGCACAGAATCATAGGATGGCTCAGGTTCAAGGGATCTCAGAGCTCACCTACTCCAACCCCCCTGCCATGGGCTGGGACACCTCCCAACTAGCCTCAGCTGCTCATCCAACCTGGCCTTCAACACCCCACAGGGAGGAGGCATCCAGAGCCTCTCTGGGCAGCCTGTTCCAGACTCTCATCCCTCTTGTACTGCAGAACTTCTTCCTCAGCTCCAGTCTAACCCTGCTCTGCCTCAGCTTCAAACAATTCCCTTTGTCCTGTCTCTAGACACCCTCATGAAAAGTCTCTCTGCAACCTTCCTGTAGGATCCCTTCAGGTATTGGAAGGCAGCTCTAAGGTCCCCCTGGAGTCTCCTCTTCTCCAGGCTGAACACCCCCAGCTCCCTCAGCCTATCTTCATAGCTTTTCTCATCTGCAGGATGAGTCTAAAGCAGAGAGCTTAGGTGTGCAACTCTCTGAAATCAGGTAAATACAAATAGAATCATAGAATTGTTGTGGTTGGAAGGGACCTCAAGGATCATCCAGTTCCAACCCCCCTGCCATGGGCAGGGACACCTCACACCACAGCAGGTTGCTCACAGCCACATCCAGCCTGGCTGCAAAAACCTCCAGGGATGAGGCTTCCACCACCTCCCTGGGCAACCTGTGCCAGTGTCTCACCACCCTCATGGGGAACAACTTCTTTCTAATAGAAGTAGGAGGAGGCTGCTGGTTTTTTTTCTTTGCAAAAGTGAAGATAGCCAAACAACCTCAACAATTCAGCCATGCTGACTGCTGGGCTTGTTTTGGAACATTAAAAACGACCCAGTAACTTCCCTGGCTTCTAATTCTGTCAGAAGCAACATGAAGTGTGTGACAAGGCTGAAGCAGATATTGACTGCATCTAGGAAGGTTTGTTTACCAAAAACATCCTCCAGTGATCAATGGCTGTGCTGTCTGGAAGCACAGTGTCAATTCTTACCTTGAATCATGGATCAAAGAGTCTGGATTTCCATCAGGAATTAAAGGAATGAATTCCTCACTTAGCTGGCAGCAGTTTTCTCATTGAGATGGGACTCTAACACGATGCTCACATAGGGTTTGGTACCTTCACTACTTCATCTTTTTTTTTTTCCTATTTTTTTTTTTATTTGGAAAATAATAGAAGAAGAAGGAAAACTTGGCTCAAAGTGCAGAAACAGAATCACAGATTCAATAAGGTTGGAAAAAACTTCTAACATCATCAAATCCACACACTCTTTGGCCATACCCAAAGAGTGGCTGTCAATGGCTCCATGTCCCAGTGGAGGCCAGGGACAAGTGGAGTCCCTCAGGGCTCACTCCTGGGACCAGGCTTGTTCCACATCTTTGTTGCTGCCATGGACAGAGGCATTGAGTGCACCCTCAGCAGGTTTGCTGATGACACCAAGCTGTGTGGTGCAGCAGACAGGCTGGAGGGAAGGGATCCATCCAGAGGGACCTGGACAGGCTGCAGAGGTGAGCACAAGCCAACCTCATGAGGTTCAACAAGACCAAGTGCAAGGTCCTGCAGCTGGGTCGAGGAAATCCCAAGCACAAATCCAGGCTGGGCAGGGACTGGCTGGAGAGCAGCCCTGAGGAGAGAGACTTGGGGGTGCTGGGGGATGAGAAGCTCAACAGGAGCTGTCAATGTGCACTTGCAGCCAAGAGAGCCAAGCAGAGCCTGGGCTGCAGCAAGAGAAGTGTGGCCAGCAGGGCCAGGGAGGGGATTCTCCTTCTCTGCTGAGCTCTGGTGAGACCCCACCTGGAGTACTGCATCCAGTTCTGGAGCCTCTGTTACAAGAGGGATATGGACATGCTGGAAGGTGTCCAGAGGAGGGCCACCAGGATGAGCAGAGGGCTGGAGCTGCTCTCCTATGAGGAGAGACTGAAAGAGTTGGGGCTGTTCAGTCTGGAGAAGAGAAGGCTCCAAGGTGACCTTCTTGTGGCCTTCCAGGATCTGAAGGGGGCTACAGGAAAGCTGGGGAGGGACTTTTTAGGCTATCAGGGAGTGATAGGATTGGGGGGTTGGAATAAAGATGGAAGTGGGGAGATTCAGACTGGACATGAGGAAGAAGTTCTTCCCCATGAGAGTGGTGAGAGCCTGGAATGGGTTGTCCAGGGAGGTGGTTGAGGCCCCATCCCTGGAGGTGTTTGCAGCCAGGCTGGATGAGGCTCTGGCCAGCCAGCTGTAGTGTGAGGTGTCCCTGCCCATGGCAGGGGGGTTGGAACTGGATGATCCTTGTGGTCCCTTCCAACCCTGACTGATTCTGTGATTCTATGAAATCCAAACTTCTCCCCAACACCTCCATGGCCACTAGACAGTGTCCCATACTGCCACATATTTTTCCTTTTTTGAACACCTCCAGGGATGGAAACTCCATCACCTCCCAGGGCAGCCTGTTCCAATCCTTCACCACTCTCGCAGTAAAGAAAATTTTCCTAATAATCAAATGTCAAATATCTCCAGTGGAACACCTAAGCAACTTGTTATCCAGTTTTTCCATTTATTTACTGCCTCTGCCATGTCTGAGCAACAAGATTAAAATCATAGAATCATAGAATCACAGAATGGTCTGGGTTGGAAGGGACCTCCAAAGCTCATCCAGTCCAAGCCCTCTGCACTCAGCAGGGACATCCTCCACTAGATCAGGTTGCCCACAGCCCTGTCCAGCCTCACCTTCAATAGCTCCAGGCATGGAGCCTCAGCCATCTCCCTGGGCAACCTGTTCCAGTGTTCCACCACCCTCCTGGTGCAGAACTTGTTCCTCACATCCAATCTCAATCTGCTCTGCTCTACTTTGAAGCCATTGCCCCTGGTCCTGTCCCTGCAGCCCTTTGCAAACAGTCTCTCTGCAGCCTTCTTGTAGCCCCCTTCAGGTCCTGGCAGGTTGCTATTAGGTCTCCCTGGAGCCTTCTCTTCTCCAGGCTGAACACCCCCAGCTCCCTCAGCCTTAGAGCTTCTCTAAGCTCTATTAGAAACATATAAACATAGAATTGTTAGGGCTGGAAGGGATCTCTAGGATCACCCAGTTCCAACCCCCTGCCATGGGCAGGGACACCTCACACTACAGCAGGTTGCTCACAGCCACATCCAGCCTGGCTGCAAAAACCTTCAGGGATGAGGCTTCCACCACCTCCCTGGTCAACCTCTGCCAGTCTCTCACCACCCTCATGGGGAAAAGCTTTTTCCTAACATCCAATCTGAATCTACACTTTTCTAGTTTTGTTCCATTCCCCCCAGTCCTATCACTCCCTGACACCCTCAAAAGTCCCTCCCCAGCTTTCTTGGAGCCCCCTTCAGATCCTGGAAGGCCACAAGAAGGTCTCCTGGGAGTCTTCTCCTCTCCAGACTGCACAACCCCAACTCTCTCAGGCTGGTGTGAGGTGTCCCTGCCCATGGCACAGGGGTTGGAATTGGATGATCCTTTTGGTCCCTTCCAACCCTGACTGATTTTATGATTCTATTTCTGCTGAAGAACCACCCCTTGAGTGGAAAATTCACACAACTGCTTGACAACCTCTAATGCTAGTACCTGTCCCTCCAAGCAGGTGCACTGTTCACAAGCTGCAGGTGGAGACATGAACAAATTAATTGCAATGTCCTTGATAAATTTGCAGAATTCCTCTCAAATGCACTGCTGGATCTGTCATAGCTTTGTGTTGGATTCAGTGTTTTCAATAAACAGCCTTACCACCACTCACCTCATCCTGAGGCAGACCTTGGTCTTTGCATGTGATGAGTGTGGTAGTTTTAGGCTATGCCCTCAAAATTTTCTCACATATCTTGAGCAGAAAGTAGTAAAATGTAAACAAATCACTAGTGAGTGTAGAAAGGGAAATAAAGATAGTTCTAAACAATCCCATTGGAGAGATATCTACCATAAGGTTTAGTTCCCAAAACAATCTCTCTCTCTTCCCTCTTCCTCAGGCTGGGAGATACTAACTGTGTGCTTCTGCTTGTCCTTGGCTGCATTGTTGTGCCTGATATTAACCTCTCTGCTTCTCTCTCTTGTCCCTTGTGTGCAGGGAGATAGGGGAGGAGGCAGGGAAGGAAGAAGCTATTGCAGCTCCTTTTGGTCTTTGGCCAGGGGGGTCCTTGTGCTGTTTATAAATTGTCAATCCCTGTAAATCTTGTAAATCTTGTCTAGTTTGTGCACATTCATTGCATTCCATTGTAGATTGTAGTTTGGCTTGTAAATACAGCTTCCATTTGCTTCCAGCTGAGCTGGTCTGGCAAAGTTAATCCTGGGGGGAGTTTTCAACCCACCACAATGGGCAAAATAAAAACCTATCCATGAAGAGAAAGAACATGAAATCTCTAAAAGGAAAACACACAACAGGCCAAGAAGTTAGGAGATAAAGCTGTGGGAAGGAAAAGGCAAGCACAGAGTTGTGACAGGGAAAGATAAAGCAGAAAACTGCTGAGGATCTGCCTGAGGTTATATAGTTTGAACCAGTGGGATGCTTGTGTCACACCAGAGATCTTCCCATGGGGGAAAAGCTCAGTGCCACTAAGTTTGAGAAGGGGAGCAAGTGAACAAGGATTCAAGCTCCATCACAGGGGAAACCTGAGTAGCTTTGCTGATAACCTAGAAACAAATTCCTGCCTTGAAATACAATTTTTTACTCTTAAAGCCAGCAAAATGTTGCTGTTTTACCTCCTGTGGCAGATATCAGAGCTGCATCGCCAGCTTCAACCACTGCAGTAGCTGCAGATCTTCCCTGTCCTCCCTTTTGGTCCCACCTTGACTGTTATATGCCTGCTTCCTCCTCTGCAGGGAAGTCTGATGATCCTGTTTCCTTGAAGGAAATTAATGCATGGAGTGCCACAGACTACACCTCCCCTGCAGAGTGCAAGTGGTGGGGAAAGGCTCTCCTGCTGCTTTGCACCGAGGCAGTGTGGATGGCACTGCTGGGTGCTCAGCCAGGCGTGCAGCCTGCTCTGCAAGATGCTAAATCTTCCTCTGCTGGGTAACGTGTCCAGGCACAGGAATCAGGAGCAGCTGAGGAACATCATCTCCCCAGATGCCCTCTTGCCTCTAACTGGTTTGAACGTTTGTCCCCCCCCCCCCCCTCCTTCCTGAAGCATCCTAGAACCTTCACGTCTGTGCTTTGGTGTCTCTGCTTGCCAGATGTGCTTTGGGGAGCCAGCTGCTGTGAAAGCAGAAGGTTTCAGCACACCCTACAGTCTCTGGGATGTTGTTCTCTCCATGTGTTTCAGACTACTTGGGATTTATCTCCTACCAGAAGTGGGATTCATCTCAGCAAAATTGCATGCCTAAAAGCTGGCATCTCATTTGAGTTATTGTCTGGGCCTGCATTTGATAGCCAGCAATGCAGGACAGGATCAGCTCTCCTATCTGGGCTGTTCAGCCTGCAGAAAAGAAGGCTCCAGGGAGACTTTAGAGCAGCCTTCCAGTACCTGAAGGGGGCTACAGGAGAGCCAGGGAGGGACTCTTTACAAGGGCTGGGAGTAAAAGGGCAAAGAGGAATGGGTTGAACCTTGAGAAGGGGAGATTTAGACTGGACATTAGGAAAAAACTCTTTCCAGTGAGGGTGATGAGACATTGGCACAGGTTGCCCAGGAAGGCTGTGGATGCCTCCTCCCTGGAGGTGTTCAAGGCCAGGCTGGATAAGGCCTTATACAACCTGGGCTTGTGGAAGGTGTCCCTGCGCATGGCAGGGGGGGTGGGGCTGGATGATCTTTAAGGTCTCTTCCAACCCAAACCATTCCATGAATCTGTGAATCTATATTAGAGATCCCTGGGGCATGTGGTAGCTCAGGTGTTGATTTCATTTAACTAGTGCTGGAGGGCTGACAGCAAAAATGAGGTGGGGCACTTCATATGGGGCACTTCATATGCGTGTGGCAAAATATTCCTGCCATGTGTCTCCATGAAGCACTAAGCTCAAGCCAGTGAAGTTTAGAACTTCAAAGGAGAACTTCTATTTTTATGAGCTATCAATCTGCCATGGGCTTTCTCTCATCACCTTCTCCTGCCAACAGCTTTTGACTGTATTGCACATTGGAAAGAAAAACAAAACAAACAAAAACCTTCAACATAATTTAACTGGACATAGTGTCATGGTTTGACTGTGGTTTAGCTGACATCAGGACACATAGGTAGACAGTGCCAGATGCAACCCTAGATAAGTATAATTAGCTGGTTCCTCTTGATATGCAGAAAGAGGAAGTCATCAAAATTAAGCCTGCAAAGTGCTGCACTGAGGTAATTCACAGTGACACAATCCTCAGGACCCATGTGCAAAATTTCCTGAAGGACCTTTATATGCAGTATTTTGCTGTGAATTGCCCTCAGCTGTAGTCTTTGGTGCAGTAACTCAGTTGGTACAAATCCTGGAAGTGATTCAGCCTTGCTGAACTCCAGCACCTTGCACAAGGAGATCCAGGCACCCTCAGGCAGTTTGCAGATGGCACTAAGCTGGGAGAGAGTGTGGAGCTGCTAGAGGGTAGAAAGGTTCTGCAGAAGGATCTGAACAGCCTGGATCCATAGGCTGAGGCCAATGGGATGAGGTTTAACAAGGCCAAGTGCTGGGTGCTGTACTTAGTTCTCAGCAACCCCAGGAATGTTCCAGCTTTGGGGCTGTAAACTGCCCTGCAGAGAAAGACCTGGGGGTGTTAATCAACAGCTGGATGAAGATGAACCACTGTGTGTCCAGGTGGCCAAGGTGGTCAGCTGCATCCTGGCCTGGATCAGCATTAGTGTGACCAGCAGGATCAGAGCAGGGATTGTGCCCCTGCACTCAGCATTGGGGAGGCCACACCTTGGGTACTAGGTTCAGTTTTGAGCCCTTGCTACAAGAAACTTCTTGACTGAAAGGGCTCTCAACCAATGGAACAGGCTGCCCAGAGAGGTGGTTACATATAAAGATATGGACACACTGAAATGTGTCCAGAGAAGGGCCAGGAGGATGGGGAGAGGCCTCGAACACAAACCCTACGAGGAGAGGCTGAGGGAGCTGGGGGTGTTTAGCCTGGAGAAGAGGAGGCTCAGGGCAGACCTCATTGCTCTCTACAACTACCTGAGGGGAGGTTGCAGCCAGGTGGGGGTTGGCCTCTTCAACCAGGCAAGCAGCAGCAGAACAAGACACAGTCTCAAGCTGTGCCAGGGGAGGTATAGGCTGGAGGTGAGGAGAAAGTTCTTCACAGAGAGAGTGGTTGGCCATGGAATGTGCTGCCCAGGGAGGTGGTGGAGTCACCATCCCTGGAGGTGTTCAAGAGGGGACTGGACATGGCACTTGGTGCCATGGTTTAGTAGTCATGAGGTCTTGGGTGATAGATTGGACTTTGATGATCCTTGAGGTCTTTTCCAACCTTGTTGATTCTGTGATTCTGTGTGAATACCAGACAAGAGAGAACCTCCTGACATGCTGGGAGCAAGGAGAGGGAGAGAAAAGGGCAAAACAAACTGTGAACTCCCTTTGTATAGGGAAGATGCAACATTATGAGAATGAAATAACATAGATTACACTTTCCTGTGTCCATCCCTTGCACTATCTGGTCCCTAGGGGACTGTACTCTATAGTTAAGACACCCAGCCTTAAACCCCCAACACTCTAAAGTAGCTTTACTTTCTGGCAGGCTGGTTTCCATAGCAACTTGAAGTTGCTCTATCACTTGATCAACACCTGATAGGAAAGCAAAAAACTGGTTGGGTTCAGGATTCTCTGGCTGCAATGTGGATTCTCTTTAGATGCAGTCCTTAGGAGTCTGAAGCAGCATGGGACAGGTCTCACCACGTGGTTACAGCAACAGCAGGGAGCAGCAAGAGGTCTGTTGGGCAGGTGAAGGCAGGAAAAAAGGGAGAGGCAGGAAATGTCTCCCCTTAAATAGGCTTTCGTGGACAGGAACAGGGAGTAGAATAGACCTTGACCCAAGGACCCCTCCCCCTGGAGGGGGGACCAAGTCTCTCTGCCCACCTAGGTCAAGTTTCTTTATCCACTTGGGGGCTAGGTTCTTTTCAGCCCAACCCCTCCTGGACAGGATGTAACCTGGCACAGATTAGTCCTTTGTGCCTGCTGAACAAACAAAATGATGAGAACACCTTCAGCATCCTCAGGAGACAAAGCATCACTTCCAGCCTTTAATAATGGGCTAAAGGGATATGTTTGGTCAGCTTATAGGACCTGAAACCATTAGGAATAGAATCATAGAATTGTCAGGGTTGGAAGGGAGCTCAAGGAGCATCCAGTTCCAATCCTCCTGCCATGGGCAGGGACACCTCACACTACAGCAGGTTGCTCACAGCCACATCCAACCTGGCTGCAAAAACCTCCAGGGATGAGGCTTCCACCACCTCCCTGGGCAACCTGTGCCAGTGTCTCACCAACCTCATGGGGAAAAATTTCTTCCTAACATCCAAGCTGAATCTCCCCATTTCTAGTTTTGCTCCATTCTCCCCAGTCCTATCACTCCCTGACACCCTCAAAAGTCCCTCCCCAGCTTTCTTGGAGCCCCCTTCAGATCCTGGAAGGCCACAAGAAGGTCTCCTGGGAGCCTTCTCCTCTCCAGACTGCACAACCCCAACTCTCTCAGGCTGTCTCCAGAGCAGAGCAGCTCCAGCCCTCTGCTCATCCTCGTGGCCCTTCTCTGGACACCTTCCAGCACCTCCAGATCCTTCCTGGAACAGAGGCTCCAGAACTGGACACAGCTCCAGGTGTGGTCTCAGCAGAGTGGAGCAGAGGGGCAGAATCCCCTCCCTGGCCCTGCTGGCCACACTTCTCTTGCTGCAGCCCAGGCTCTGCTTGGCTCTCTGGGCTGCAAGTGCTCACTGCTGGCTCATGTTGAGCTTCTCCTCCCCCAGCACCCCCAAGGCCTTTTCTTCAGGGCTGCTCTATTTTTTTTTTAATTAATGTTTTTTTGTTGTTGTTACCTAACAAATGAATTTAAAATGTAAACTGCTGATTGGAAAAGGAAAAATGGATCTCAGCCAGAACAGTGAGAAAGTCCAGCATATAAAATATGATAATTGATGAGAGGCAGCCACACATTGCATTGACCTTCTCCTGTCTGAACAGGTAGTTAGCATGTTTAAGGAGAATAGAGCATTAACATAATCTGAGTTATCATTATTAAAATGCTGCTCCAGGTATAATTAGTATTTGATTATGATTAATGCTATGACTTACTTTTCATCCTGGACAGATTTCACCCAGTGTTGTTTCTCTCCTGTCTCCATGAACTGCAAGTTCTGTGGCAAGTAACAGTGAAAGCCTTCACAGTTGTTTCATAAATTAAGAGATCTTAAAGTCAGAGGGAGCTTTCCCAGAGAGTTCTTCTCCAATTCCATGCCCTTTGGCTGTGATTCTGATAAAAAAACACCTCAGTGATCCTGCAAGATTCACTTCCCCCAACAGTCACTGACACCTGGAGCCCTCAATACAGGAAGGTCATGGACCTGATGGAGAGGGTCCAGAAGAGGCCATGAAAGTGATCAGGGAATTGGAGCAGCTCTGCTATGGGACAGGCTGAGAGAGCTGGGGGTGTGCAGCCTGGAGAAGAGAAGGCTCCAGGGAGACCTAATAGCAACCTGCCAGGACCTGAAGGGGGCTACAAGAAGGCTGCAGAGAGACTGTTTGCAAAGGGCTGCAGGGACAGGACCAGGGGCTTCAAAGTAGAGCAGAGCAGATTGAGATTGGATGTGAGGAACAAGTTCTGCACCAGGAGGGTGGTGGAACACTGGAACAGGTTGCCCAGGGAGGTGGTTGAGGCTCCATGCCTGGAGCTATTGAAGGTGAGGCTGGACAGGGCTATGGGCAACCTGATCTAGTGGAGGATGTCCCTGCTGAGTGCAGGGGGGTTGGACTGGATGAGCTTTGGAGGTCCCTTCCAACCCAGACCATTCTGTGATTGTATGATTCTATGTGTCCATGATTCTATGTTTCTGTGATTCCCTGATTCTCTGATTCTATGATTCTATCTCTGGGCTGCATCTCCAGCAGGTCTCTGTCTCTCTTGATCTGGGGAGCCCCAGACTGGTCACACCGGGGCAGAGTAGGGGAACAGCAGAACCTCCCTAGCCCTGCTGGCCACACTTTTTTTTTCTGCACCCCAGGATGCCATTGGCCCTCCTGGCCACAAGGGCTCATTGCTGCCCCATGCAGAACCTTCTGTCTATCAGCACTCCAAAGGCTTTCTCCATGGAGCTGTTTTCCATCAGATCCATTTTCTAGGTTTCAGGTTTTGTCTAAGCCACTCAACAAGTCTCTTTACAAAAGCAGCCCATCTTAGTTAACAGATTCACCATGCTTGAAGGCAAACTGCCTCCACAGTGAATTACCTTCTCCTCTGACCTTCTGTCCTGTATTTCTAATATGGATCTGCTTAGCTTCAGCTTCCTATCATCGGGTGCATTTATTCTGGTTTCTGTGCTGGGTGTTTTTGCTAGATTAAAAATCTCTTCTCCTGATGGAGCCCCTGATAGACTGGGAATTGATGTCCTTTATCTTCTCTTAGATAAATGATAAGTATGTTGCATTTAATGAACTAAAAGGAAACAAAAGAAAAATTTGTGTATTTATCCTTTCAGCTTGATTTGCCCAAATTCTGCCCTCTTTTCTTGAACCTTTTCCAGTTGTTGGTTTTGTTTTTTTTTTTAACCTTCCTTTTTAAAACATTATTTAACTGATAGAACTCACCAAGACCAGTGTCACAAAAGCTTCTTTTTGTACCTGACAACTTTGTTATATTTTTCAAAGAGCTGTCAGGGAAGGTGTTACTTGGAAGCTCTTCTCTGAGCTCCAGAGAATGTCTTCATCCCACTAAAGATATAGGTTGTGATGTACAACTGTTAAGAATTCATCCAGGTCTCTGATAATAATCTCTGGGTTGGTGTCACCAAGATCTTGCTGCATCTTTCACCTTTCTGCATCTTCCAAGTTTGGTCTCTGCCTTATGTCTTTCTTTGTCTGATTTTTGAGCAAATATTAAAAAAAATAAATAACCCCCTTCAAAATATTCCTGTTCCTTGAGGAAGAAGGAATCAGAGGGAAAAAAATGCAAAAACGAAGAGGGAAAAACAAATGCAAAAAAATCTAAAAACAAAGACAGTAGAATGTGTTTTAAAGAGTCCTATATGCAAATCAATTGGGAATTAATAAACAGTTTATCATAGAGAAAATTCCAAAGCTTCCCTCTTCCAGAACAGGCTGAGTGATGCTTCAGCCTCTAGAACACATAAACCTCTGAAGTGAAATTTCTGCATTACACTTCCTGACTTCCTTCCTTCTTGTGAGGAATTTCTGTCTGTGAGCACTTTTAAATCCGAACTTTCTTTAGGAGCCAAGGTAATAAGCTGTAACGGGACAGAAAAAAATCAGACACCATACTGGAGCTGCTGACTTTCAAAAGTCAGCTGTCATCTTGAGTAACTGACTGCTTAAACCAGGAGGAATATTCAAATTAGCAGTGTGGCCTGCCTGCCATTGCCATGTGGTGACACCAGAAGATCCTCCCAGTCCCTTCAGTATTCACTATGTGAGGAGAGATTCATCATTGTTTGCTAAATGTAGACTTACGTCCCTTTAGCTCTGTGTCCCCACTCCATAGAATCCCCTTCAAAGCCCAACTCACAGACTTGCTCTGCAGCCTATTCTAGAGGAGGTTTGCCCTCTGCCTTGACTCATAGATTTGTCGAGTCACAGAAGGGGTTGGGTTGGAAGGGACCTTAAACATCATCCAGTTCCAGCCCCTGCCAAGGGCAGAGACACCTCCCACCAGCCCAGCTTGCTCAAGGCCTCATCCAGCCTGGCCTTGAACACCTCCAGGGAGGGGACAGCCACAGCCTCCCTGGGCAGCCTGTGCCAGTGTCTCATCACCCTCCCTGGAAAGAATTTCTTTCTCATCTCCAGTCTCAATCTCCACTCTTACAGTTCACAGCCATTGTCCCTTGTCCTGTCACTCCCAGCCCCTGTCAAAAGTTCCTCCCCAGCTCTCCTGCAGCCCCTTCAGGTACTGCAAGGCTGCTCTAAGGTCTCCCTGGAGCCTTCTCTTCTCCAGGCTGAACAGCCCCAACTCTCTCAGCCTGTCCCCAAAGGAGAGGTTCTCCAGCCCTCTGATCATCTTTGTGGCCTTCTCTAGACCCTCTCCAGCAGCTTCAGGTCCTTCTTGTGCTGGAGGTGCCAGAACTGGAGCAGTGCTCCAGGTGGGGTCTGAGCAGAGCAGAGAATCCCCTTCCTCATCCTGCTGGTCACACTGCTTTTGGTGCACCCCAGGACTCCAGAGTAAGCACCAGTGATGGGACACCAGAAAAGACACACTGGATGAGAGCAAGGTCTGTGCATCTCCAAAGCTTATTTGCAGCAGTGGCCTGTAAGAAATGCCAAGGTAAAAAGTAAGCACAGGGTCAGTGAACAAGATTACTTCCCCAAAATATCTGATTTATTATTGTCTGCTCCAACAGGTTTGGTGAATTGCGGTGGTTTCATTTCATACAATCACAGAATCACAGAATCACAGAATCAGCCAGGTTGGAAAAGACTTTCAAGATCATCAAGCCCAACCTGTCACCCAACACCATCTAATCAACTAAACCATTGCACTGAGTGCCTCATCCAGGCTTATCTTAAACACTTCCAGGGGTGGTGACTCTACCACCTCCCTGGGCAGCACATTCCATGGCCAATTACTCTTTCTGGGAAGAACTTTCTCCTCACCTCCAGCCTAAACTTCCCCTGGTGCAGCTTGAGACTGTGTCCTCTTGTTCTGTGGCTGCTTGCCTGGGAGAAGTGCCCAACCCCCACCTGGCTACAACCTCCCTTCAGGTAGTTGTAGAGAGCAATGAGGTCTGCCCTGAGCCTCCTGTTCTCCAGGCTAAACACCCCCAGCTCCCTCAGCCTCTCCTCACAGGGCTGTGCTCCAGACCCCTCCCCAGCTGTGATGCCCTTCTCTGGATATTGATTTTATTCCCCCAGTTGAGTCTGTCTTTCACCCATGACCATTACTGGTGGGTGACCTCTCCCTGTCCTTTGTCACCACTCTTGAGCCTTTTGTTGCATTTTCTCCTCCTCATCCCACCAGAGCAAGCACCTTCCTGGTGCTCTGCTGCCAGCTGGGTGGGATTAAATCATGACAATCATTATCTATAAATCACATGTTTTATTATAAATATATCCATCAGGTATTTCTCCTGTGTTAAACTGTCCATCCCCAGACTACTGGGCACTATTATTATGCATAGCACTTTGTGACAGGGATTTCTATACCTTAATCATGTGCAGCTTCTCTGCCCTTCATCTGGCAATGCTTGGCTCTCTGTTTTCTGTTCACAGGATGTTAGGGGTTGGAAGGGACCTCTGGACATCTTCCAGTCCAACCCCCTGCCAGAGCAGGATCATAGAATCCAGTACAGGTCACACAGGAACACATCCAGACAGGGCTGGAAAGGCTCCAGAGAAGAAGACTCCACAACCTCTCTGGGCAGCCTGCTCCAGGGCTCTGGGAGCCTCATAGTGCAGAAGTTCCTCCTCCTGTTGAGGTGGAACCTCCTGGGCTGCAGTTTCCATCCATTGTCCCTTGGCCTATCCCAGGGTGCAAGTGAGCAGAGCCTGTCCCTGTCCCCTCCCTCCTGACCCCCAGCCCTCAGCTATTGATAGACATTGATCAGATCTTTCTCAGTCTTCTCTCCAGACTAAGCAGCCCCAGGGCTCTCAGCCTTTCCTCATAAGGAATGTTGACATTCCAGCCATGTTCTCAGCTTCCTGCACACACATTGTGCCACACACATTGTGCCTTAAGAAGTGGCTGCAGCAGCCTGTGTTAATAACCCAGGACTTCCAGGCCACAGCAGTTACAGCTTGTGCCTTCTTGTTGAGAATTCAGGCTTAAGACTTTAGAGTTTACAACCCAGCCAAACAAGTTGTGATTGAGGAGACCATGATCCATGCCAGGAGGTGGAGGTGTCAGTCAGAACTACAAAGGCTTTGTACTTGTTCACAGCCCCTGTGCCTCACTGGAACAGCATCAGGCGGTTGGAGCTGCTCTGCTCCGGAGACAGCCTGAGAGAGTTGGGGTTGTGCAGTCTGGAGAGGAGAAGGCTCCCAGGAGACCTTCTGGTGGCCTTCCAGGATCTGAAGGGCGCTACAAGAAAGCTGAGGAGGGACCTTTTAGGGTGTCAGGGAATGGTAGGACTTTGGGGGGAAAGGATCCAAGCTAGAGGAGGGAAGCTTTAGATTAGACATTAAGAAGAAATTCTTCCCCATGAGGGTGGTGAGAGGCTGGCAGAGGTTGCCCAGGGAGGTGGTAGAAGCCTCATCCCTGGAGGTTTTTGTAGCCAGGCTGGATGTGGCTGTGAGCAACCTGCTGTAGTGTGAGGTGTCCCTGCCCATGGCAGCAGGGGGTTAGAACTGGATGAGCCTTGAGGTCTCTTCCAAACCTGACAATTCTGTGATTCTCTGTACTCAGCCTGATGAGCTAAACCTCAGCCACTTCCTTTTCCAGACAGCTCATGAAAGTCACAGATCATTAAAATCTGCACTTTTCTCATGAGCAACCCCAGTCTCAATTTTGTAACAGACAGAGCAGATTGCAGAATGGCTTAGCTCTGTCTACACAATTGTGGGAGATACTGAACTACCTCACTCTGCTTTATACAAAGTGAGGAAGACTAATCAAACTTTCAGACAATGTTGGGTATGGGTCTTTTTTTCTTTTTTCTTTTTTCTTTTTTACTTTTTTTTTCTTTTTTTCTTTTTTTCTTTTCTCTTTTCTTTTTATCTTTTTTCTTTTTATTTTTTTTATCTTTTTTATTTTTTCTTTTTTCTTTTTTTCTTTTTTTTCTTTTTTTTCTTTTTTTTCTTCTTTCATTTTTTCTTTTTTTTCTTTTTTTTCTTCTTTCATTTTTTCTTTTAATTCATTCATATTTTTCCTGGGAGGAGCACTAGCTTCCCTATTTTTATGTGCCTGTATCTCTAATTTACAGCAAAATCTCCCTCAGCTTGGAAAATGCACTTTCTTATATAAGTATCATAAATCAAAACACCAATAAATAAATACTGCATATGTCAGGCAAGCAGCAAGTCTGCAAATCATTTTTGTAGGTTGACAGTAAACCTTACCTTGGCAAGGCTGTGCAGGTGAAGTGCCACAAAGATTTGCAGAGGAAAAAAACCAATAAAACCTGGTTGTGAACACAGAATTTCTACGTTGCAGTGCTCTCAGCAGGCAGTTGTGCAGTGATCTTGTGGTGAGTAAGGCAAACTGCATCCTCACTCTGCCTCAAGAGGAGTGGGGTCTTGACATTGGAGGTATTTTTGATTTATTTTCTTGTCAGTGATACATCCTGGGCTGTATCCAGAGCAGGGAGAGCAGCAGCACAGGGAGGGGATTCTGCACCCCTGCTCTGCTCTGCTCAGACCCCACCTGCAACACTGCCTCCAGTTCTGAGGCTCCCAGAACAAGAAGGACCTGGAGCTGCTGGAGCAGGAGGGGAAGGACACAAAAATGATCAGAGAGCTGAGGAACTTTTCCTATGGGGACAGGCTGAGAGAGCTGGGGCTGTTCAGTCTGGAGAAGAGAAGGCTCCAGGGAGAAAGGGGCTACAGGAATGCTGGGGAGGGACTTTTGACAAGGGCTGGGAGTGACAGGATGAGGGGCAGTGGCTGTGAGCTGGAAGAGCAGAGATTGAGACTGGTGATGAGGAAGAAATTCTTGAGAGTGAGGAAAGTGAGACACTGGAAGAGGTTGCCCAGGGAGGCTGTGGATGCCTTCTCCCTGGAGGTGTTCAAGGCCAGGCTGGATGAGGCCTTAAGCAACCTGGGCTGGTGGGAGGGGTCCCTGCCAATGGCAGGTGATTTGGAACTGGATGATCTTGAAGGTCTCTTCCAACCCAACGCATTCTGTGAATCTATGAAAACAGTGGAGAGTGAAAGACCAGCTCAAAGGAAGCATAGGCCATAGGATGTCCTCTTTCCTCTGTCTGTAGCTTCTGACCATTCCTGACTGCCTTTTTGACTTCTTTGGAAACTGCCTCACAGGATACAGAGAGTTATGTAAACAGATAATGTGAAGCACTCTCCTTTGGGGGATAGAAAGGTTATTGCTCATGTTTACCTTATAAACAGTTGAGGGAAGAGCTACATAAACCCCATGCAATTTACAAGACTGAGTAAATAGAATTTGCAGGTGCAGTTTAATGTACTGATGGAAGAGAAAATGTTATACTGAATTTACTTCCTGGCAAGAAAAGAGAAGTTAGGAAATGTGAGCCATGGTTGCACTGCTCTTTGGCTGCTCCCCTTTGTGCATTTCTTCAAGGAGCAGAGGGACTGCATTTTCTCTAGGGATGGGTGGAACATGGCAGCAGAAGACTGAAGTCACAACAGCCTGATCTGGTTTTATGAGAGCATGGGTGGCTGATGACTTGATTTTGCAGAAACTGAGGGTGCAGGAGAAAAGCCTGCAAGAAGCCAGCATTAAAATAAAACGTGCAGCATACTCTGAAAGCTTTCAAATTGCTCCCCATCAGAGCTGAAACTCAAGCTGATGTCACTGAAACAGCCCCTCCTAAAACAATGATGAACCAGAGCTGATAGAAAATTGCTGTCAGTGACCTGCCTTTAGCATGTCCCAGACTTGTCTACCAAACTAGCAGTGTTTAGGAAGCCTCTGTGGAGTACTGTTTCAAATTAATTAATTCATTAAGGAAGAACCTTTTGGATATTGCAGCTGTTATTTTTCAAGCCAGAAGATTTATAGAATCACAGAATTATCAGGGTTGGAAGGGACCTCAAGGTCCCCTCAAGGTCCCCTCTTGCATGGGCAGGGACACCTCACACCACAGCAGGTTGCTCACAGCCACAGCCAGCCTGGCTGCAAAAACCTCCAGGGATGAGGCTTCCAACACCTCCCTGGGCAACCTCTGCCAGGCTCTCACCACCCTCATGGGGAAGAACTTCTTCCTCACATCCAATCTGAAATCTCCCCACTTCTAGTTTTGTTCCATTCTCCCCAGTCCTATCCCTACCTGACACCCTAAAAAATCCCTCCCCAGCTTTCTTGTAGCCCCTTCAAGATACTGGAAGGCCACAAGAAGGTTTCCTGGGAGCCTTCTCCTCTCCAGACTGAACCCCAACTCTCTCAGTCTATCTCCATAGGAGAGGTGCTCCAGTTCCCAAATTTAGTTGGCCAGACAAGCTGAACTGAATGGACAAGTGCCAGGTAGTAGGAAACTGCAGTGTCTTAGTTTTTTAAAGACTTAAGTTGTCCCATTGCACCCCAGACTTTTTACTTCTCTATTAAAAAAAAGACTATAAGTACATCTGTTCACTTTGTAATATACTCTGGGGGCTCTGAAGCATAGAATGTCTCTGAATTAAATAAAGTGGAGAAGAATATTCTTTTTTATTAAATAAAAATTCCTATGAGGCTCTTCCTCTTTGTCTTTTCATTTCTTCAAGCTCTGTGCCATGTAAGTAATTCAAAGACCCATAGTCTTATTTCTTCTCATGGGGGGCAAGATGCAAGGCTATAAGCAGATTTCTCCACTTGTAGGAACTCAAAGGAGCCAAAAAATGCTCATGCTTCCCATAATTTATCTCTACTTAAGGACTGCAAACATTTGGAGAGCAAAGATTGTTGTCTTTTTCTGAACCACCTAATTGCTACATGTATCTGGGACTGTCCTGTTGTAGTGGAGGCACCATGCATCCAGAATTATGCCTCCAGATACCAGCAAACTTGTCCCAACATGTTTTGGTAAATCCACCCTTTTCACCCTCCTTTCAGGAGATGAGGACAAAGGCCCAGGTGCCAGCCTGTCTCCTAAGGGGTAAACAACTGCATGCACCCATGGCATGGCATGCTCATGCTCTTGCTATCTAAGGGCATAATTCTAGCTTCACCCTTTCTATAGGTGGAAGCAGGTTGTTGACAAGTGTGCCTATTGGCCAGATCCAGCCTCGAGAAATCTATAAGTATTCTCCATTTGTTTACCAACTTGCTCTCTCCTTTTGCTTTTTCTCGCTATGTAAGCTCACACTGTGTAAGCTGTAAGTCTTCTCACTCCCACATGCAAGCGCACTGGAAGCCTCTGCAACATGGAAAGAAGCCAGCCCACTGAGCTGCTTGAGGAGCCAGCAAACAGGATGATCCCTTCACTGAACCAGTGTTGTAAGCCCAGTTGAGAGGACTGAGGACATCCCGAGGGTAAGCTTTAGCCCAGAAGGGGAGGGACTAGCCCAAGCCTGGCAGTCCAGAACAGCTGCAAGCCATAAGCAGCTAATTAAGCAGAAACACATTCTGTTTGCAGGAGATAAGAGGAGCCGCCCACTGTTGCCACTCCGCAACCCTGTGCCGTCAGGGTAATGCAACCCGCGATTTCCCGAGAGAGAGAGAGAGAGACATCCTCTCCGTTGAGATCAAGCCAAGGACTGCATTGTCACCTTAATGGGAGCAGTCGCCGAGAGATTCGGCATTGTCAGCTCACTTCGAGCCAAGGGGGAAGCACTGCTTCATCACACCCCTCCCCCAAAACCTGTCTTCGGGACCAGAGATGGCCGACCCTGCCCACCAGGAACCGTCACCTCAATCGTGAGGGCTGACCCCGACCGGACCCGGCCCTGTCGTGTAGGACACTCTCCAGGCCGGCCCTGCCAGGCTGACCCTCCATTCAGGGAGCCGCTCAGACCCTGCAAAGGAAAGTCGCTCCTCCCATGGGAGGAGAAAGCAAGCCTCACCCCACCCACGGAGGCGGGAGGAGAAAGTCAGTCACCACAACACCTGTAAGAGTGAAATGAGTACGTCTGGAAACCACCAAACAAACTGTATCCAGCTTTGGGCTCCCCAGTTCCAGAGAGATAGGGATCTACTGGAGAGAGTCCAATGGAAGCTATGAGGATGATTAAAGGACTGGACAGCTCTCTTGTGAAGAAAGACTGAGAGCGCTGGGGCTGTTTAGTATGGAGAGAAGGCTGAGAGAGGATCTGATCAATGTCTATCAATATCTGAGGGGTGGGGGGTCAAATTGAAGTGGCCAGGATCTTTGTGGTAGTGCCCAGTGACAGGAAAAGGACCAACAGGGACAAGCTGGAACCCAGGAGGTTCCACCTCAACATGAGGAGAAATTTTTTTGGTGTGAGGCTGCTGGAGGCCTGGAGCAGGCTTCCCAGAGAGGTTGTGGAGTCTCCTTCTCTGGAGCCTTTCCAACCCCACCTGGATGTGTTCTGTGTGCCCTGCCCTGGCAGGTGGGTTGGACTGGATGAGCTCTGGAGGTCCCTTCCAATCCCTAACATTCTGTGATTCTGTGAAAGCCTCTGATGATTTTGAGAAGTAATTTAACAACACAATTGCCACTGTTTGAGGTTCTCCTGCTCCCTGGTGAAAATCAATACAGTGACTTTCCCCTACTGCCACACAATCTGAATTGCAAAATGTCTTTGTGCTCCCAAAGCTTCATTCCTGCTGCATAGTGGTGCCACTGTTTGTTCAGGAGAAGCTGCAGGTACAAGTGGACTGTATTAAACCCCCTCCCCTCCACTGATTTTGTAGGATCAGAATTGTAGTACCCAGCCAGCTTGCTAACAAGAGGGGCAGGCAATATGGAAGCTGCAGTAGGGCATTGATGGATGGCAGGAATGATTTCCACAGCAGCTGTTTTAATGGAAACAACCAATTATATCTGCATGCCATAAATAAATAGCTAGCATTTAAGTGTACAGAAGATGGAAATCAGGGACAATTATTGGATGAGGAACAGAGTTGGACCTTCCTTTGGACTGAAGGTTTCATTAGTGCAGGCAAAGTAAAATACTGACAGATTATTTTTTCTGACTTCTCACTCACCAAACAACAAGAAATTCTTCTGTCTCCTTCAAAATAATCTTGCACCAAAGCTTTCTGAGTGGAGTTGAAATTCTCCTTCACCATTCCTTGGCTTTTGGACTCAGGTTTAAATAGAGGAGTTAACTGCATTAATAAAATCATAGAAACATGGAATCACTTGGGTTGGAAAAGCCCTTTCAGATCATCCAGTCCAACCATTCTCTAACTCTACCAAGTCTGCTGCTAAACCATGGCCCTCAGCACCACATCTCTGAAACTTTTAAATACTTCCAGGGATGGGGACTCAACTAACTCCCTAGAAACCCTGTTCCAGTGGTTCAGTCAAGAGATGTCTTCTAATCCAACTTGAGGCTATTTCCTCTTATCCATCTCTCCCTAGGGACCCTTTTCTAGTGGTTGGGAACCCTTGCAGTCAAGAAATTTTACCTAATGTTTAATCTAACCCTCCCCTGGTAAAGCTTGAGGCCATTTCCCCTCATTCTATCACCTGATACTAGGAAGAAGAGCCCAACCCCCACTGTGATGTGTGCAAGCCTAGTAAACAAGGGGGGTGATAAAACTAAGGTCAGTCTGCACCTCGATTCCAGAGGTGGTAGTGACACAGTCTGTCAATAGAGACTCCACTTTGCTGTGAAACAAACCCCAGGCCAGCTTCTCTTGCTGCTTTTTTTTGCAAGAGGTTTTTCAAGATCTTCCAACTGTGGTAGTTTGAGGCTTTAAGAACCTTTAAGTGCCTTTAAGTACAGATTGCCACAAAGTACAGACCTCCAGAGGCCAGAGTGTCCAGGAGGTGGACCAGAAAAGTGTATTTCATTCCCATAAGTCCTGCATCCCTATAAAACTGGCTGCAGTTTCATCTTTCTTCCCTTTCTCCTCCCTTTCTCCTCCCAGGAGGACACACAGGCTCTTGTCTCTTGCCTCTTGCAGGGGAGGCCTGGTGTCAGCCTTGGCAATTCTGCCAGTTAGGTCTGGAGCAGCCTGGCTGGGGCCTGGAGCTGCCAAGCAGAATTTTAGCTGTGTCACAATGGTGTTGGTATGGAGGGTAGAGAGGACTGGAAGGGGAGGGGGGGCATGAAGGCTTGGGTTTGTTGGTTTGGTTTAAAGGGAGGTTTCTGTGAAGCTTTGGCTTAATGAGCTTCTGTGTTAAACCCAAACTGTGGATTTAGTGCATTTTACCTGCTTTGTACTGTTGCATGGATTTGTAAACAGCATTTCCAGGGAAACTTTCCATTCCTATCCAATCCTTTGTGTGAGCAATTTTCATTTGCCCCTTTTGGAGAAAGAGGTAAAAGAGCAACTCTGTCTCTCTCTAAACCACAACACTGACCCAAATGATTAGAAAATTAACTTCAGACATGACAAACCTCATCACAACTCTCAATCTCCAACTATTTTTATTTTCTCTTTTATTTCACCTGCCTATTGTCCACTTGGTTTCACCAAGCAGATAGAGAGAGCAGTACAAAGGGAGATGCTCAGCTTTAGGTTGCACCTGCAAAATGCTGATTGCCATAGGATTAATTTAGAATCCACCTACACCAGTGCAGAGAGATGTAACTGGAATGACAGGGAGGTGTTACTGGGATTTTTCCTGCCAGATGCAATGCCACAAGACTGCCAAGTACTGCACTGCTGCTCAGCTTCTCACACAAAGGGTCAGTGAGGAATCAGAAAGGGTTGGGGTTGTGGGAAGAGGTTCTCTGCTCTCACTAATTTGCAGCTCTCCATTGATTTGGTCTTTCCATGTAGACTTCACTCCTATGCCAAAAGCTGTGTCAGGAGGTGACACTGAGGTTTGGTCACTGTTTTTCCCTCTTACAGTGTCCTTCAGCAGCACATTTCCCTCACTGATTTAATCTGGCTTGAGAGCAATCCTGAAAAAAGGGACATGAGGGTTCTTGGGGGATGAGAAGCTCAACAGGAGCCATCAATGAGCACTTGCAGCCCAGAGAGCCAAGCAGAGCCTGGGCTGCAGCAAGAGAAGTGTGGCCAGCAGGGCCAGGGAGGGGATTCTCCCCCTCTGCTCAGCTCTGGTGAGACCACACCTGGAGCTCTGTGTCCAGTTCTGGGGCCTCTGTTCCAGGAAGGATCTGGAGGTGCTGGAAGGTGTCCAGAGAAGGGCCACAAGGATGATCAGAGGGCTGGAGCTCCTATCCTGTGAGGAGAGACTGAACGAGTTGGAGTTGTTCTGGAGAGGAGAAGGCTCCCAGGAGACCTACTTGTGGCCTTCCAGCATCTGAAGGGGGCTACAAAAAAGCTGGGGAGGGACATTTTAGGATGTCAGGGAGTGATAGGACTGGAGGAGATGGAGCAAAACTAGAAATGGGTAGATTCAGACTGTATGTCAGGAAGAAGTTGTTCCCCATGAGGGTGGTGAGACACTGGCACAGGTTGCCCAGGGAGGTGGTGGAAGCCTCATCCCTGGAGGCTTTTGCAGCCAGGCTGGATGTGGCTGTGAGCAACCTGCTGTAGTGTGAGGTGTCCCTGCCCATGGCAGGGGGGTTGGAACTGAATGATCCTTGAGGTCCCTTCCAACCTAGACAATTCTGTGATTCTATGAAACTCCTAGGACACTTGCAGCAGATTTTTATGTCTCAACAGGTAGATGAGGATGGTGAGCAGTGTTGCTGGCTGCAGGGAAGGGAAGGAGGATGGCCCAGTTCCCCAGCTGGAGATGAGATGATGTAAACCTCCACTGCTCTGCGATTAATGAAGATGTAGCAAAGCAGCTGTGGTGAAAACCAAGGCACACTGTACTGCAGATGCAGTGCCAAACAGAAGTGCTTCTCTAGGTGTCCTCTTTATTGGCTTGGGGTCTGTTTCACATGGACTGTTGAGCTGTTCCAGAGCTGTCTTACAGCCAAGTGGTTTGGATGACAGGCCAGGAGAGCTCTGGATAACTATGGAAATGCTGCCTTGATTTCCCCTTCTTCAAATGAGCCTTCCCTTTGTTTAGTTGTCATAGAATCAGAGAATTGTTTCAGTCGGAAAAGCCTTCTGAGACCTTTGAGTCCAACCATTGAGTCTAAACATCAGCTCAACCCCACCATGGCCATCAAAACGTGTCCCCAATGGAGGTTTCTTGAACATCTCCAGGCATGGGGACTCCACCACCTCCCTGGGCAGCCTGTATCAATCCCTGACCACCCTTGCTGCAAAGAAATTGTTCCTCATCTCCAACCTAACCCTCCCTTGGCACAATTCCAGGCCATTCCCTCTATCTGAGACAAGCCTTTCCATTCTGGGAAGTGTTCAGCATCTCTCCAGATGAGACATAGGAACAAGAACAGTGCACAGCAATGCTTAGCATCCATGCATGCTCCTTGACTTCACTGAAGCAGATTTGGCTGAGCCTGCAGACTTTGATATGTTTGCAGCACAGGAAGGTTAGCAAACAGTAGGGAGCAGTTCCAGCTGATTCAGGCTTGGCCAGATCACAAGTCTCATGTTTTGCTCCTTCAGATCAGCCAAACTACTTATCTCATCTGTCACTCAGCTGAGAGAATGAAGGGGTGTGTGCTGCACTGGCAGAATCACAGAATGGTTTGGGTTGGAAGGGACCTTAAATATCACCAAGTTCCAATACCCCTGCCATGGACAGGGACCCCTCCCACCAGCCCAGCTTGCTCAAGGCCTCATCCAGCCTGGCCTTGAACACCTCCAGGGAGGAGGCATCCACAGCCTCCCTGGGTAACCTGTGCCACTCTCTCACCACCCTCACTGTCAATAATATCTTCCGAATCTCCACTCTAAATCTCCCCTCTTCCATCCATTCCCTCCTCTCCTATCACTACAAGACCTTGTAAAATGTTCCTCTCCAGCCTTCCTGTAGCCTTCTCTTCTGCAGGCTGAACAGCCCCAACTCAACAGCCCTGTCCCCCATCCAGCCCTCTGATCATCTTCATGGCCTCTTCCAGACCCACTCCCAACAGTTCCATGTCCTCTTGTGCTGGAGGCATGAGAACTGGAGCTGTGTTTCAGCCACCTAAGTGTCCTTTCCCGTATGTAGCAATGAAAGAGAGCAAAGGTTTAGCATTCCCCACTGGTTCAGCAGCGTTGTCACTGTTCTGATGTCTCTCTTGCTAGGATGGAGGCAGTCCCCTCCCAAGCAGATGGGATTTTTATTGGTGTCTGCATTTAACCCAGAGTGCCTCTTCCCTCCACTCTGCCTGAACATAACAAGAAGTCCTCACTTTGCTTTACCAGCAGCTAATCACTGAGCCAATCTCCAAGGAGACCTTCTTGTGACCTTCCAGGATCTGAAGGGGGCTACAAGAAAGCTGGGGAGGGACTTTTGAGGGTGTCAGGGAGTGATAGGACTGGGAGGAATGGAGCAGAACTAGAAGTGAGGAGACTCAGATTGGATGTTAGGAAGAAATTCTTTGCCATGAGGGTGGTGAGAGACTGGCACAGGTTGCCCAGGGAGGTGGTGGAAGCCTCATCCCTGGAGGTTTTTGCAGCCAGGCTGGATGTGGCTGTGAGCAACCTGCTGTGGTGTGAGGTGTCCCTGCCCATGGCAGGGGGGTTGGAACTGGATGATCCTTGAGGTCCCTTCCAACCCTGACAGTTGGGTGATTTTTCAGGCAGGCAGGCAGAAGGTGCACAAGGAGGAAAGTACAACCCTGAACGAATAATTTTCAAGGGCAGGAATTCTTTCCTTCTGCCTCACTAAGCATTCCTCCTGATTTCCCTCCTTGAAACACAAGACTGCAGCCCTGCCATTGCAGAACAGGGCAATGGCCCTTCCAGTGCAGCCTCATAATGCCACCACTGGCACCCAGGGAATGCTTCAAGAGGGCCTATAAAACCCCATCAGATGTCTGACTGGAGACTAATACACCATGGGGGCAGATTTCCAAGTGAGTTCAGCTGGTGCTCAGGTCGTTATCTGAAATGTGGGAATTGACAGCCCTGGGAATTTTTCATGCAGCTGCAGCTCTTCAGACTGCAAATACCTGTGCTGTTCTTTCACTGGGACTGAAGAGGCTTCCTCTTCTGCATCCATGCTTTAAAGACAGCCACCTAGAGTCACCTTAGCTTTCTCCCTAGGTTTCTATTAAGCTGTTTTGCTGCTGTGTTTTGTGAGTGTGCTGGGTTGAAATTCCACCCCACCCTCCCCCCAAAAGTATAATTGCCAGACCAGCTCAATTTTGGAAAGTAAATGAAGCTCTATTTACAAGCAAAACGACAATCTAGAAATATGAAATGCAATTAATATGTACAAAATATACAATATTTACATATATTTATTTTTTTTAAGCAGCACAAGAACCGCCCTGGACAAAACCAGGGGACTACCAATAGCTTCCCCCTCCCTGCTCCCTTTCCCAACCCTATACAAGGTTAAAGTGAGAGAGAAAGAAGAGCAGAGAGTAGCTTGTGAGTACTTAGCCACAACATAGAACACAGCCAAGGTCAGCAACAGCCAAGCAAAAGCTACCAGCTGGTAGCTGCTAGAGTGAAGAAGCCAAATAGAGAGAGAGCTAATTTATACAACTAGCTTTATATGTGATATCAGAACAAAGCCATTATTTGGACCTTAGCATTATTTTCCTTTTTACATCCAATGGTGATTTATTTACATCCATAGGATCAAAAGATGTTAGGAGTTGGAAGGGACCTCTGGAGATATTCCAGTCTAACCCCTCTGCCAGAGCAGGACCACAGAATCCAGCACAGGTCACACAAAGGCTCCAGAGTAGGAGACTCCACAACCTCTCTGGGCAGCCTGCTCCAGGGCTCTGGGACCCTCACACTCAAGAAGTTCTTCCTCATGTTAAGGTGGACCCTCCTGTGCTGTAGATTATATCCATTGCCCCTTGTCCTATCCCAGGGTGCAACTGAGCAGAGCCTGTCCCTGTCCCTTCCCTCCTGACCTCCAGCCCTCAGATATTTATAAACATTCATTAAATCCCCTCTCAGCCTTCTCTTTTCCAGTTTCAACAGCCCCAGGACCTCAGCCTCAGCCTCTCCTCCCCAGACAGTGCTCCAGGCCCTTCAGCATCCTGGTAGCTCTCCCTTGGACTCTCTCCAGCAGATCCCTGTCCCTCCTGAACTGGGGAGCCCAGACCTGGATGCAATATTCCAGGTGAGGTTCCACCAGGGTAGAGCAGAGGGGGAGGAGAACCTCCCTGGCTCTGCTGGACACACTCTTCTTAATACACCCCAGGACCCCCTTGGCCTTCTTGGCCACCAGGGCACATTGCTGTGCCATGCAGAACTTGCTGCCCACCAGCACTCCCAGGTCCTTCTCCCTGGGGCTGCTCTCCAGCAGATCCCCTCCCAACCTGTCCTGCTGCAGTTTATTCTTCCTGCCCAGCTGCAGGACTCTGCAATTCTACTTGATGAACCTCATTAGGTTCCTCTGTGCCCAGCTCTCAGCCTGTCCAGGTCTTGCTTACTCAATCTGTGGAAAATTTTCCTAGGCACAGCCTAAAACTACCACAGTGAGGATCTGAAATGCAGGGCTAAAGAGTTATGCTAACGATAGTCTGAGTTGTTTGTTGCCTTATGGATTCTCTCAACTAACAGAAATATTCTTGATTCATGAAGAAAAAAAAAAAGGAGATACAGATAAATGGGGAACCAAATAATGAAAGAAATGCAAAACTTATCATATAAGGCAGTAAAGGAAAAGATAAGACATTCATGCAAGATATAGGTGAATGTCTGCAAGCTTTTGAATTGACTTCAGATTAAATTCTTGTAACCAATTACCTCTGCAGATCTGAGGCATCAGTGCTGCTGCTGGAAGAAGTCAGCAGAATTGAATGTGCCATATACACATAAAGAGTCTGTCTGGGTCATCAGCTCATCCCCACCTTGAATCCAACAGCTCTGACAATAAACATTAGTTCTGATGGAAAGTTTTGCACTTCCAATGGTTTCCTTCACAAATATTGTTCAAACTTCCCAGTGCTGTAAAACACCACAACTAAAGAAGGAGAAGAGGACTGAGAGGGGATTTAATAAATGTAAATATCTGAAGATTAGGGGTCAAGAGGGAGGGCACAGGCTCTGCCCAGTTGTCCTCTGTGACAGGGGAAGTTTAGGCTTGAGGTGATGTGAGGAGAAAGATCTTCCCAGAAAGAGTAATTGACCATGGAATGTGCTGCCTAGGGAGGTGGTGGAGTCACCATCCCTGGAGGTGTTGAAAAAGATCTTGGCTGTGGCACATGGAGCCATGGTGCAGTTGTCAGGAGGTGTTAGGGATTAGGTAATGGATTGGTACTGATGAGCTCTGAGGTCTTTTCCAACGTGGTTGGTTCTGTGATAGGACAAGGAGCAATGGATGGAAACTGCAGCACAGGAGGTTCCACCTCAACATGAGGAGGAACTTCTTTGGTGTGAGGGTCCCAGAGCCCTGGAGCAGGCTGCCCAGAGAGGTTGTGGAGTCTCCTTCTCTGGAGCCTTTCCAGCCCTGTCTGGATGTGTTCCTGTGTGAGCTGTGCTGGATTCTATGGTCCTGCTCTGGCAGGGGGTTAGACTGGAAGATCTCCAGAGGTCCCTTCCAACCCCTAACATCCTGTGAGCTCTGTGAGGTTAAGCAGATTGCACAGATACACTTAAATATGTAACAAAATCCTGGCTGCAGCACAGGGACACTGAGTCTTCCTGCCCTTCAGCTGCTGAAGTCCTGACAACATGTCACTCTCCCTCTGAAAATGTGACACCCTCTAGAGAGGGGGCAAAGCCTACCTCTACATCAAACTGTAATTGTATGGACATGGAGAGAGAGGGCTGCAGCTTGTGACATCAGCTCTGAGGTGACCCTGCCCCTCTGCCCTGCTCTTGTGAGACTCACCTGGAGTACTGTGTCCAGTTCTAGGGTGTCCATAAAGATGATCAGAGGGCTGGAGCACCTCCCTTATGGGGACAGGCTGGGAGAGTTGGGGCTGTTCAGCTTGGAGAAGACAAGGCTCCAGGAAGACCTCAGAGCAGCCTTCCAGTACCTGAAGGGGCTGCAGGAGAGCTGAGGAGGGACTTCTTATAAAGGCTGGGAGTGACAGGACAAGAGGGAATGGATTGAAGCTTGAGGAGAGGAGCTTGAGACCGGAAGAAATTCTTTCCAGTGAGGGTAATGAGACACTGGAACAAGTTGTCCAGGAAGGTTGTGGATATCCCCTCCCTGGGGAGGTGTTCAAGGCCAGCTTGGATGAGGCCTTGAGCAACCTGGGCTGGTGGGAGGTGTCCCTGCTCAGGGCAGGGGTTTTGGAACTGGATGATCTCCATTCCTGGAAATACTGGAGTGAGAATACTGGTGAGGCTGGACAGGGCTCTGGGCAACCTGATCTGGTGGAGAATGTCCCTGCTGACTGCAGGGGGGCTTGGACTTGATGAGCTTCAGAGGTCCCTTCCAACCCAGACCATTCTATGATTCTATGATCTTGAAGGTCCTTTCCAGCCCAAAGCAATCTGTGATGCTATGACTTTCCTGCTTCATCTCTGCACACTTCCCTGTTTACATAATTATTCAGTTGGAGCTGCACCACTGACTGACTGCCCCCAGTGATCAACAAAGAAAGAGGGCACATGTTTCAGTGTCTGGTCATGCAAGCATGTCACATCTGAGGTGTGAGAGCTGGGAGGGACACCACCAATAATCTGGTGTGACATCCTTCATCACAGAACACAATCAAACCTCTCCCTTTACTAAGGCAGTGCTGCCTGAAGCAGCTTCTGCTCGAGCTAGGACAGACTGATAGGAATTGCTCCTTTTTAAAAGCATGGCCAAAGCCTTTGCAACACTATCAGAGTCTGTTGGTGACTTCTGGACATGGTCTACTGTTGGCTAAGTTTAACTAGAAACTTACTAGGAAAAATTTCTTTGCTGCAAGAGTGATCAGGGATTGGCACAGGCTGCCCAGGAAGGTGATGGGGTCCCCATCCCTGGAGGTGATCAAGAAGCTGTGGCCATGGTAAAAGCAGAGAGGGGATCTGATTAATACTGATCAATGGCTAAAAAGTGGGGGGCAGGAGGGTGGGATCAGGCTCCTGTCAGTGGTGCCCAGTGATAGGACAAGGGGCAGTGGGCACAGATAAGAACATCAGCAGTTCCATCTGAACATGAGGAACAAGTTCTTTGAGGATGCTGGAACCCTGAAGCAGGCTCTCCAGAGAGATTGTGGAGTCTCCATCTCTGGAGAGATTTCAACCCCACTTGGATATCATTCTAGATGTCCTTCTGTAGGCAAAGTTGCTTTGGCAGGGGGGTTGGACTGGACGATCTCCAGAGATCCCTTCCAACCCCACCATGCTGGGACTCCATGAAGTAATCAAATCATGCAAGTCTCCATTGTCTCACCAGAGCTCATAGAGGCTCCTGAGCCTTGATGAATCCAGCTCCCCACAGGATCCTCTATTCTAAATGATTTTTAAATAAAGGAATTCTTTTGGAATGACTGATCCATTTCCAACACAACAGCACAGGAAAACATTTAAAAGGCTGCAGTGCCTCAGAGCAGTTTCTGTTGTGAGGATTCTGTTGCGAGGAGGTTCTCCTCCCCCTCTATTCTGCCCTGCTGAGGCCACAGCTGGAATATTGTGTCCAGTTCTGAGCCCCTCAGCTCAAGAACGATCTCAGGGAACTGTTTGAGAGAGTCCACAAAGCTGCTGAAGGCAGTGGAATATCTTCCTGATGAGCAGAGCCTGAGGGAGCTGAGGGCTCTGTAGCTTGGAGAGGAGGAGCCTGAGAGGTGACCTCATTGCTGGGGATAAAGATGTGCAGGGGGAGTGCCCAGAGGCTGGAGCCAGGCTCTGCTGGGTGATGCACAATGCCAGCACAAGAGGCAGTGATGGAAGCTGAGACATAGGAAGTTCCATGGTGTGGCAGTTTAGGCTGGGTGCCCCCTGCCACTGCCGCATGAGATACACCTCTGGTGTCCTGGGTGCCCACCCACAGGGGTGGACACAGGAAACGACGTATTTCTACCCATAAATCCTGCACCCTATAAGGCCATCTGCAAAGTCATTCTCTTCCTCTTTCTTCCCTCTCCACTCCCATGGGAGATGTCCTCTCTTATTGGGTAATGCCGGGGGAGTATCCTCAAGGCCTCTTAGGCCTGTCTAGGCCTAATGCCAGGAGGAGAATGGAGGGGGGGGCAGTCTCAGACCTGGCCAGCCTGAGACTTGCCTAGCAGTGGGAGGGGGAAGAAAGAGCCCTGGGGGGTTTGGGTTTACCCTCAGGTGGGAAGAAGGGAAGGATTGGGAAGCTTTGGGAATTCTGTGAGGGGTTCTGTACGCTTTGGGATACTCTTTGTCACTATGCTTTGTAGTTTGTAGTTTTTTTTGTAGCTTCACCAATTGCTTTTCCATTTAAACTTTCCATCACTCTCCAATCCGTTTGTGTGAGTCTCATTCTTTTGTCCCTTTCGGGGCAAGAGAGGATCTGTCTGGCCCCAAACCAGCACAGATTTTTGGTAGCAGAGGATGGTTCCTGTGCTGAACTCTGCAAATTGGATTGGAGAAGAGCAGGGGTGGAAAAGTTAAAATGGTATCTGGGCGTTGTTGGTTTTTGGTGGCTGGGCTCAAGGTTTTGTGCTGGGGCGACCGTGTGGGCGTTTTATGGGTTCCGAGGGGACACCCTGGTGCGTAGCCGTGGCGTGGAATCCCTCCTGCTGTTCTGAAGCGGCAGCGGCGATTCTATAGCTGCAGGCACTGGGGGAAAGCTTAAGAATGCGGTGCCTGTCCCTTTCCCTTTTGTTCCCCGCGGTGCCAGCGGCGAGCAGAGCGGCGCGGAGCCGAGGAAGGGGGAGGGACAGTCGGAAGCAGACCAGGGTCGGCTTGTCCCGCGGCGGTGGGGGCTGACCGCAGCGGGAGGTGAGCGATGGCTCCCGTAATCAAGAGGGCGAGCGGTGGCTCCAGTTCAAAAGCTGCTTCCGAGGACCCAGGGAGCGAGCGTAGCTTTGGCTGGAAAAGCCGCTCTTGTGGCCCGAGGGGTGGCGGCGGTTTTGATCTGTACCGCGGCTGCAGAGGTGACGGCGGCTCTCGCTGTTATCTCTCCCCTGATTTTCGGACGTGTTCCGAAAATGGCGCCTAGCACCTGGCTCCGCCTCTCTTCTCGGTGGGTTGCAGTGCAGCCAATCCCTCTCCGGGGGAGGGCTGTGTAGCCGGATGCCTCCACGCCTCAGCATGCTTACGCTCAGGGGGAGCGGTGTGCCTGTGCGTGGTGTGCATCCGTATTAGCCTCGGGCCGCGGCTGGAAGCGGTCAGCACTGGGCTTGGGAAAGGTCCGTGCAGCCTTGGAAAGTCTCAGCGTGCTGTTGCCTGCAAGGGGTGGAAGGAGTCGAGTTGAGGAGCCTGATTGCTCAGACTCGATTGCCCCGGGGGGTGGAAACATGCCGCTTGAGTGGATGGAGAAATGTTTGATTGAGAAGTTATGAGGTTGTTTCCAGGTGGCCAGGATGCTCCATCGGATCCATGAAGAGTTCACCGTGCAGAAGAATGAACTCTGCGTCGCTGGGAGGTTCCACAGGATGAGGGAGAAGAGCTGGACTGAACTGTTACCTGAGCCCGAGGGAGAGACTCTTTGGAAGGACGCCCAGATGGAGACTTGGACTTTGCCAGACATGTCATCTGAAAGTTGTCTCTGATTTGATGATATGTTTTGGGTGCTGGAATTATGGGTATGAAATAAGGGGTGGAATGTGGCAGTTTAGGCTGGGTGCCCCCTGCCACTGCCGCATGAGATACACCTCTGGTGTCCTGGGTGCCCACCCACAGGGGTGGACACAGGAAACGACGTATTTCTACCCATAAATCCTGCACCCTATAAGGCCATCTGCAAAGTCATTCTCTTCCTCTTTCTTCCCTCTCCGCTCCCATGGGAGATGTCCTCTCTTATCGGGTAATGCCGGGGGAGTATCCTCAAGGCCTCTTAGGCCTGTCTAGGGCTAATGCCAGGAGGAGAATGGAGGGGGGGCAGTCTCAGACCTGGCCAGCCTGAGACTTGCCTAGCAGCGGGAGGGGGAAGAAAGAGCCCTGGGGGGTTTGGGTTTACCCTCAGGTGGGAAGACGGGAAGGATTGGGAAGCTTTTGGGAATTCTGTGAGGGGTTCTGTACGCTTTGGGATACTCTTTCTCACTATGCTTTGTAGCTTGTAGTTCTCTGTAGCTTCACCAATTGCTTTTCCATTTAAACTTTCCATCACTCTCCAATCCGTTTGTGTGAGTCTCATTCTTTTGTCCCTTTCGGGGCAAGAGAGGATCTGTCTGGCCCCAAACCAGCACAGATTTTAAGGAGCCCGCGTCTCTCTGTGTTGCCCAGGCTACGCTGCAGTGGCTATTCACAGGCGCGATCCCGCTACTGACCGGCACGGGAGCTTTGACCTGCTCCGTCTCCGACCTGGGCCGGTTCACCCCTCCTTAGTCAGCCTGGTGTGCCCCAACTCCCCGGGGCTGGTTTGGGGCCAGACAGATCCTCTCTTGCCCCGAAAGGGACAAAAGAATAAGACTCACACAAACGGATTGGAGAGTGATGGAAAGTTTAAATGGAAAAGCAATTGGTGAAGCTACAGAGAACTACAAACTACAAAGCATAGTGACAAAGAGTATCCCAAAGCGTACAGAGCCTGTTACATAATTCCCAGAGCTTCCCAATCCTTCCCTTCTTCCCACCTGAGGGTAAACCCAAACCCCCCAGGGCTCTTTCTTCCCCCTCCCGCTGCTAGGCAAGTCTCAGGCTGGCCAGGTCTGAGACTGCCCCCCCCTCCATTCTCCTCCTGGCATTAGGCCTAGACAGGCCTAAGAGGCCTTGAGGATACTCCCCCGGCATTACCCAATAAGAGAGGACATCTCCCATGGGAGCAGAGAGGGAAGAAAGAGGAAGAGAATGACTTTGCAGATGGCCTTATAGGGTGCAGGATTTATGGGTAGAAATACGTCGTTTCCTGTGTCCACCTCTGTGGGTGGGCACCCAGGACACCAGAGGTGTATCTCATGCGGCAGTGGCAGGGGGCACCCAGCCTAAACTGCCACACATGGAAACAGGAGGAAGAATTTTTTTCCCTGTGAGGGTGCCAGAAGACTGGAAAAGGCTGCCCAGGGGGGTTGTGGAGTCTCCCTCTCTGGAGATATTCAAAGCCTACCTGGATGTGTTCCTGTGTGACCTGCTGTAGGTGACCCTGCTCTGGCAGGGGATTGGACTGGATGAGCTTTTGAGGTCCCTTCCAGCCCCTGTGATTCTGTGATACTTTGGGAATTGTTGGGCAAATGAAGATATTTGCTGGGGTTGGAGATTTTTTTAGTTTTTTTTAAATTTGAGATACCATTTTACTGAAATTTTCCACCATTTTTCCTTACTAAAATAAACAAAAACAGTCCCATTTCCATTTTGCAAGACTGCCTATGGAGGAACAAACCAAGCTGGATGTCATAGAGGTGGGTTAAAATAAAGATCACTACAAAAACACCAGCAGTAAAACATTTAGGTCACCTGCAGAATTGAATAGGCATTAAAAGTTCTTCAAAGCTATGGAGACATCACCTCCCTTTGATTTCAATGAGGTTAGGGGCCAAATAATTTTGTGGCCACTGAACCTGAATAACTTGGGAGATTCCATCATGACTAACAGGATTTGCTCTCCTCAGTTAGGCATTTTTAAAAGCAATCCCACCTCTCATCATCAGCAGTGTAGCACATGTGGCCTGAATCAATGCTGATGAGTTTTCAAACTGACTCCACTACCTCTCTGGGCAGCCTGCTCCCATCCCTGACCACTCTTGCAGCAAAGAAATGTTTCCTAGTCTCCAACCCCTGGCACAATTTAAGGCCATTTCCTCTCATTCTGTCACCAGACACTACTGTGTTGTTGAATAATTCAAACCTATCAATGCCCTGATAAAATACATGAAAAGAGCACCACAGGTTCCTAATGGATCTATGAAATCTGCCTTTTTGGAATTTGTTGTTTCTCAAGGGACTGTGTCCAGCACAACTTGGTCCCAGCTTGGCTGGTGCAATACTGTGCAGAGAGTTAGAGGTTTATAGCAGAGCAGATTGAAGGAGATCACTTTTCACCTGAGTTCCTCAGAAGTCAGCTTGCCCTTCCTCTTCCAAACTGCTTTTTCTTTTTCTGATGTGTGGGAAGAAAAACCTTGCAGATCTGGGCAGAGTAGCATCTCTGTGAGAACCTTATCTACATGTCACTGGATCCATTTCATGATATCTTGAGGTGAGGAGACTAGAAGTGACAACCATGGCCATGGGCAAGCACACAGCCACCTGCCAACCCTGTGCAGCTGCCAGGGGCAGGAGCAGCCAGTTGGATGCCAATGCACAACCTGCGTCACTCAGAGGCCAGATGGGGTGGGTTGAAATTCACCCCCAACATATAATTGCCAGACCAGCTCAGCTGGAAAGCAAATGAAGCTCTATTTACAAGCAAATCTACAAACTAAAATATGGAATGCAATGAATGTGTACAAAATAGACAATATTTACAGGTGTTTACAATTTATACACAACACAAGAACCCCCCTGGACAAAACCAGGGGGCTACCAAGGGCTTCCCCCTCCCTGTATCCTTCCCTCCCCCTGTACACAGGACAGGAGAAAGAAGAGCAGAGAGTAGTTTGTTAGGACTCAGCCACAACAAAGCAATGCAGCCACAGATTCAGAGAGTCACAGAGTCACAGAATCAACCAGGTTGGAAAACACCTCCAAGATCATCAAGTCCAACCTATCACCCAACCCTATTTAATCAACCAGACCATGGCACTAAGTTCCTCATCCAGGCTTTTCTTAAACACCTCCAGGGACATTGACCCCACCACCCCCCTGGGGAGCACATTCCAAGGCCAATCTCTCTTTCTGTGAAAAACTTCTTTCTAAGATCAAGCCTAAACTTCCCCCTGCACGGCTTGAGACTGTGTCCTCTTGTTCTGGTGCTGCTTGCCTGGGAGAAGTGCCCAACCCCCACCTGGCTACAACCTCCCTTCAGGTAGTTGTAGAGAGCAATGAGGTCTGCCCTGAGCCTCCTCTTCTGCAGGCTAAACACCCCCAGCTCCCCCAGCCTCTCCTCACAGGGCTGTGCTCCAGACCCCTCCCCAGCTTTGTTGCCCTTCTCTGGACACCTTCCAGTACCTGATTCAGGACAAATCCATTGCAGTAGATGTTGCCCAGGCTTTCAGAGTGCTTCCAGCCCAACTTCATAACCAAGCAATGATGTCTTGTCAGGTTATAGCTCATCGTGACAGCTGCAGGAGCTGTCCATGTCCTCAGCCCTTTACAGCGAGGTGGGGGAGACCCTGGAACAGGTTGCCCAGGATGGATGCCTCCTCCCTGGAGGTGTTCAAGGCCAGGCTGGATGATGCTTTATTTAATGTACCTACATATTACAAATAAACCCTAAGTAGAATTTCTTTAGGGCAACATTTCTGCCTGCACCTGGTACTTCATGGTGCCATTCTCCCTTACCAGTCATTAAGGTCTTAGAGCAGCATTTCAGTACCTGACAGGAGGCTACAAGAATGCTGGGGAGGGACTTTTTACAAGGGCTTGTAGTGATGGGACAAGGGGAATAGACTGAAGCTTGAGGAGGGGAGATTGAGGCTGGAGAATAGGAAGAAATTCTTGGCAGTGAAGGTGGTGAGACACTGGAACAGGTTGTCCAGGGAGGCTGTGGATGCCTCCTTCCTTGGAGGTGTTCAAGGCCAGGCTGGATGAGGCCTTGAGCAACTTGGGCTGGTGGGAGGACAAGACAGACAATCCAGGGAACTTCAGACAAGTGATCCTGACATTAGTGACTGGGAAGGTGATGGAGGGGAAGGTGATGGAGCTAAGCCTCCTGGAAGATATTTTCAAATTTATAAAGGAAGAGAAAGCTATTTGAAGTAGTCAGCATAGATTTGTGAAGGGTATTGAAATCATGCCTGACCACCTGATTGATTCCTACAAGCTGTCTGGCTTGGTGGATGTGGAGGGAGCAGTAGATGATGTTTGTCTCGACTCCAGCTCGAGCTGTTCTGTGATTCAGTGATTCGCAGTGCAGGTGAGGTGAAGCTCCTGGGAAGCTCCATCTGTATGTGTATCAGGTGCCTGGGGGAGGATGTCTGGTGTGCCTGTTCTGGAGAGCTGTGAAGCTTCCCACAGCTTGAGAACTACTTGCAGAACCAGACAACCTTTTGCAGGATCCCTGGAGGTTTTAGCAGCCAGGCTGGATGTAGCTGTGAGCAACCTGCTGTAGTGTGAGGTGTCCCTGCCCATGGCAGGGGGTTGGAACTGGATGATCCTTGAGGTCCCTTCCAACCCTGACAGTTCTCTGATTGTATGATCTGGGGCTGACCATTCTGCACAGGTAGCTTAGTAAGACACCTAATGACAGCCAGCAGACATCTGGGTGGAGAACAAAGCCTAGCTTGAGGCACAGACACAGCAGGTAGCTGCCCTGGCTCTGCAGTTTAAGTCTCTTACAGCAGTGCCCCAGAACAGCTGCCTAGCAGCTAGTGTTGCTGCCCCTGAGACAGGAGTTACAACCAGTTGGAAAGTGTTCTTCTAGGGAGATGCTCCATCCAGAAATCTTTGTTTCACCCCTGGACTTCCCAGACAGCAGCAGGAGCACAAGCTTGCTTCCTCAAAGTTTCCCCCTCTTCTACTTCTCCACTTTTCTGCTGTTTTCTCCCACTTTTCTTTCCCTACATTGAGCCCAGAGGAGTAAGGAGCCTTCAGCTGGCTCTGAAGGAAGGGCAGCTCCTGGCTTCTGCTATACATTAAGACTTCTCTGGCTAAAACATGCCTTACTTCAGTTCTTTTGTAGCTGTTTTAAGGAAGGAGGCAAATATTTTCTTTCATCCAGGCTTTAATTCCAGCCCTTCATATATGTTGAATGAAATTGTAACTAGCAGGGTCTGGAACAACAAAAATGTTGAGATTTTCCTGAAAATTTGTTTGCCATTCTGTGCCATTTCCAGCAGAAGATTTGCTGTCTCTGGCACAGCTTCTTGCAGTGTGACTGTGACCATATGACAGTTACCATATGGCTCCAGAGCAGGCTGCAGGAGAAGGCCTTGGGGGTGTCAGGTGGTGACAAACTCCCCAGGAGCCAGCAATGGTCCCTGGCAGCCCAGCAGGCAGCTGTGTGCTGAGCTGCATCCAGAGCAGGGAGAGCAGCAGCACAGGGAGGGGATTCTGCCCCTCTGCTCTGCTCAGACCCCACCTGCAGCACTGCCTCCAGCTCTGGGGCCCACAGCACAAGCAGGTCAAGAAGAGGCCATGAAGATGCTCAGAGGGCTGTCCCTATAGGGACAGGGAGAGTTGGGGCTGTTCAACCCAGAGAAGAAAACACTCCAGGGAGACCTTAGAGTAGCCTTCCAGAACTTGGAGAGGGCTCCAGGAGAGTTGGGGAGGGACTTTTGACAAGGGAGTGACAGGATGAGGGACAATGGCTTTGAGCTGGGAGAGGGGAGACTGAGACTGGAGATGAGGAAGAAATTCTTTGCAGTGAGGGTGGTGAGACACTGGCACAGGTTGCCCAGGGAGGCTGTGGCTGTCCTCTCCCTGGAGGTATCCAAGGCCAGGTTGGATGAGGCCTTGAGCAACCTGGGCTGCTGGGAGGTGTCCCTGCCCATGGCAGGGGGGTTGGAACTGGATGAGCTTGAAGGTCCCTTCCAACCCAACCCATTCTGTGAATCTGTGACTCTCACCCAGTGTCACTGTGTATATTTTACAAGACACCCAAAGCCTTTCTTTCCTGTTTCCTAGGAAACAGCCACCCAATCCCTTCCAGTTGAGCAGTGCACAGCTTAATTCCCACTATGCTGTTCATGACTCCAGAAACAGCCCTCCATGGAAGAATTATAGCAGTTTCAGAGAACAATACATGGGAAAGTATAATGAGAATTGCTTTTTTTTTATTTCAGAAAGGAAATGTTGGGGGTTATTTGTTTGGGTTTGTTTGGTTTGGTTTTGGTTTTGTTGGGTTTTAGTTGGTTGGTTGGTTGGTTTTTGTTTTGGTTTGGTTTGGGGTTTTTTGTTTGTTTGTTTTTTATTGTGGTGTTTTGTTTGCTTGTGGTTTTGTTTGTTTTCTTTTGTTTTGTCCTCCTCCACCAACTCATCAGAAGAAAACTACCCTCCAGAACATTTTCAGCAAAATATATTGGTCTGTCAAAACCAACAAGTTTCAGTGGGGTCTGTTAGCTAGGGTGAGGCTTATAGGGGAAGAGATACAAAGGAGACTCCCAAGGCTTCGTGGTCACTCTAGGACAACTGTTACTGTGGCAGGTTGGAAGTCATCAGGGAGCACAGCTCACAGGATGTCAGGGGTTGGAAGGGACCTCTGGACATCTTCCAGTCCCACCCCCTGCCAGAGCAGGACCATAGAATCCAGCACAGCTCACACAGGAACACATCCAGACAGGGCTGGAAAGGCTCCAGAGAAGGAGACTCCACAACCTCTCTGGGCAGCCTGCTCCAGGGCTCTGGGACCCTCACAATGAAGAAGTTCCTCCTCATGTTAAGGTGGAATCTCCTGTGCTGGAGTTTCTATCCATTGCCTCTTGTCCTATCACAGGGCACAACTGAGCAGAGCCTGTCCCTGTCCCTTCCCTCCTGACCCCCAGTTCTCAGCTATTGATAGACATTGATCAGATCCCTCTCAGTCTTCTCCTCTCCAGACTAAACAGCTGCAGGGCTCTCAGCCTCTCCTCCCCAGGCAGTGCTCCAGTCCCAGGGATGAATCTGACCAGTGACTTTTTCCCTGGAAGATCCAACCTCAAAGTGCAGTCTGTGCTTCCACAGACGAAAAAATGAGAAGCACGAAACCCATCCCCAACCAAACCCATCGATTCCAGTCAGAAACCAGACTTTTTAAACCAGTTACAGGCAGGATGAGAATAAATCAAAATCCTTTAATCCTTGCTAAACAAAGGGGTTTGTACTCCAGAAAGCTTTGCCCAGGAGCATTACAGTGATTAGGGCATATATTACAGTAATATCTCCATTAATAGGAGCTGGTTTCTGTTGGGTTATCAGGAGAGGCAGGCAGTGCTAAATCCAAGATGATCACAATTCTCCACAACAGAAGGGTAGCAGATACTGTTGATGAAAAGAAGAGAATCATTTTTTTTAACCCTGAATCTTACATTTGCCTAATTATATCCCTATGGCCCTGTAGCATCCTGTGCTGTCTCAATGGGATCTCAGAATGTGAGGGGTTGGAAGGGACCTCCAGAGCTCATCCAGTCCAACCCCCTGCCAGAGCAGGGCACCCAGGGCAGGGCACCCAGAACACATCCAGGAGGGGTTGGAAAGTCTCCAGAGAAGGAGACTCCACAACCTCTCTGGGCCTCCAGCACCCTCACAGGGACAAAGTTTTCCCTCCTGTTCCCAGGGCACCTCCTCTGCTCCAGCTTGCCCCCAGTGCCCCTTCTGCTGTCCTTGGCCATCCCTGAGCAGAGCCTGGCTCCAGCCCTGCACATCTTTATCCCCAGCAGTGAGGGCAGCCCTCAGGCTCCTCTGCTCCCAGCTCCAAGCCCCAGCTCCCTCCTCCTGGCCTCACAGGAGATGTTGAACTGCCTGCAGCAGCTCTGTGCCTCTGGGATGGACTCTCTCAAGCAGTTCCCTGAGGTCCTTCTTGAAGTTCTTGTCCTTATAAATCTACAAATATACATCTGGAGGGCAGGGGAAAAGAAATAAATATTTACTGAAGGGATGTGACCAAATCTGTCTTAGCTCATGGCATCACCTGATTTTAGTGCTTGTGGCCCTAAGACATGGGGTTGCTATTGAATAATTAAAGTCCTTCTTGACCTGAGGGGCCCAGACCTGGAGACAATAGTGTCACATCCCTCTGTCCTACTCATGACTCCAAGTCCATTTTCCACAGAACCACAGAACATTAAGGAAGGGACCCTGAAAGATTACCAAGTCCAATCCCCCTGCCAGAGCAGGTCACAGAGGAATGCATCCAGGAGATGTTTGAATGTCTCCAGGGAAGGAGGCTCTATCAACAAATGCAGGCTTTTGCTGTGCTCTCCAACTGCCTGCTTCCTACTCCACATAAAAAGCCACACACCATATATCAACCCAATTTCAGGTGCAGCACACAAACCAGATCTTCCTCATCCTGGACCCTTACCCTTCCCAAGCCACCTCACTGTACAATTTTCCCTCTCTGCAATCCAGCTGTGGGAAGAAATAACAGGATGGCAGGGCAGGGGTTTGGAAAGGTTCTCCTGAACTTACCCAAGTTAACTGTTTTTCCCTAATAGCTCTTGCCTTTTGTTGGTGTTTTTGGTTTTGGGGTTTCTTTTTTTAGTTGGTTTGGTTTGGTTTGGTTTGGTTTTCCCTCCCCCACCTGATTTATCATCTTATTGAGCAGTATTTTATTTGGCTTCTGGCAAAAAGTGTTCATCATGTGCCAGCCAGTCGTAAGTAGCATGAAAAGAGAAGATTGGTGCTGCAAATATCTGCACCAGTAATGCATTTGATCCAGATTGGACCTCATTGCTTTCCAAGTTTTCAGCTGGGATTGAAATCTGTTCCCTTCTGTCAAATCCTCATCTCAGCATGAGCTGGCAATGTGCAGTGCAGTCCTGGGCTGCAGGTGGAGGTGGGGGATTCTCCCCAGCTACTCTCCTCCAGTGAGACCCCACCTGCAGCAGTGTCTCCAGTTCTGGCACCCCCAGCACAAGAAGGACCTGGAGCTGCTGGAAATGGTCCAGAGGAGGCCACAAAGATGATCAGAGGGCTGGAGAACCTCCCCTGTGGGGACAGGCTGAGAGAGTTGGGGCTGTTCAGCCTGGAGAAAGCTCCAGGGAGACCTTAGAGCTGCATTTCAATATTGAAGGGGATTATAAGGGAGGTGGAGAGGGGCTTTGTACAATGGCAGGGAGTGACAGGACAAAGGGTTATGGCTTCAAGCTGGATGAAGCTGAACTGAGATCAGATATTAGGAGGAAATTCTTCCCCATGAGGGTGGTGAGACACTGGAAGAAGTTGCCCAGGGAGGTGGTGGAAGCCTCATCCCTGAAGGTTTTCAAGGCCAGGGTGGATGTGGCTGTGAGCAACTTGGACTGGTGGGAGTTGTCCCTGCCCATGGGAGGAAGTTAGAACAAGATGATTTTGGGGGTCCCTTCCAACCCAAACCATTCTATGATTCTGTGACTGTTTAATAGGAGAGCTGCAGTCAGCACTGCTGTTCCTCCCATATCAGCATCTCACACTGCAGACACACTCTCCCTGCCCCATCTCCTTGCTTTCATTCTGAGCTGTTTCTCTTTCAAACACCCTGTGATGACATTAACTTGTCAGTGCTTCATGACTTCACATAAGATGAAGATGAAACCCCCTGCATCTCATATCACCCCAGCCTTCTCCCATTCCCCCTCAGGCTTTACCCAATACCCAGGAAATCCCTTTTTTTTCCTGCATGGAATCAGTGATAAATGGCACAGTTATCATGGGGATAGGAGAGAAAGAGCAAGGGATAATTAACATTTCAAGTACTTTCACATAGCATTTCTGAAAGAACCGAAGGCTCTGTGTTCTTTTTCTCCATTCCTTTGGCATTGTCTCCTACTGTTTCTTATTTCTGCCTTTCTGATCCAATAAACTGCTTGCTCTTGACTTTATTTACCCATATTTCACAGGCTCACAGGATGTTAGTGGTTGGAAGGGAACTCTGGAGATCCTCAAGTCCAACCCCCTACCAGAGCAGGACCAGAGAATCCAGCACAGGTCACACAGGAACACATCCAGACAGGGCTGGAAAGGCTCCAAAGAAGGAGACTCCACAACCTCTCTGGGCAGCCTGCTCCAGGGCTCTGGGACCCTTACAGAAAAGAAGTTTTTCCTCATGTTGAGGTGGAACCTCCTGTGCTGTAGATTATATCCATTGCCCCTTGTCCTATCCCAGGGCACAACTGAGCAGAGCCTGTCCCTGTTCCTTCCTTCCTGACCCCCAGCCCTCAGCTATTGATAGACATTGATCAGATCTCCTCTCCAGACTAAACAGCCCCAGGGCTCTCAGCCCTTCCTCCTAAGGCAGTGTCCAGTCCCTCAACCATTCTTGGAGCCCTTCCTTGGACACTCTCCAGCAGATCCCTGTCCTTCTTGAACTGGGGAGCCCAGAACTGGATGCAATATTCCAGGTGGGGACTCACCTGGGCAGAGTAGAGGGGGAGGAGAACCTGCCTGGATCTGCTGGACACACTTTTATTCATGCTGTCTCCTACACACTGAAAACTATTGTGTGGATCTGCCCTCTCTTCTTTCAGGGTCCTGATTAAGATTGCCTTTTATCACAAAAAACATCAGCCTGAAGATTGTAAATCCTTTCAGAATGAGACTCCTTCTCCCACACCCTTTAGAGTTGCTAATTTCATTTGCATAATGAGCAGGGAATTGCAGAGCCTGTTAGAGTTATGTGCTGATATCAAACCTTCCTGGAAAAAAGGAGTCTGGAAAAATTGTTAGTGTACTCAGTGTGGTGATGTCACTGGTACTTCTTAGTGTAGAATTGTCAGGGCTGGAAGGGAGCTCAAGGATCATCCAGTTCCAATCCCCTGCCATGGGCAGGGACACCTCACACTACAGCAGGTTGCTCACAGCCACATCCAGCCTGGCTGCAAAAACCTCCAGGGATGAGGCTTCCACCACCTCCCTGGGCAACCTGTGCCAGTGTCTCACCACCCTCATGGGGAACAACTTCTTCCTAACATCCAATCCTAATCTCTCTACTTCTAGTTTTGCTCCATTCTCCCCAGTCCTCTCACTCCCTGACACCCTCAAAAGTCCCTCCCCAGCTTTCTTATAGCCCCCTTCAGATCCCTGTTGTGTTCCAGCCAAGAGTGGGATCCTCTCTGGTGCAAAGAGATTAACTCAGTGCTGAGCCCTCATGCATAGAGCGAACCACCAGGATGCTGAATCATATTTCATTGTAAGGACCAGGAAGAAGAACATAATAATAATAATAATAATAATAATAATAATAATAATAATAATAATAATAATAATAATAATAATAGAACAACTTGTTACAGTTTACAGCCAACTATTTGCTAACTCTCTCCTTGTACAGAGGCTCTGTGCCTCTCCACACAGTCCCCAAACACCAATGGGCTGGGAGTGAGAAGTGATCCACAGGCAGAGTGCTTTCAGACTTGGCCAGCATGGACAGGTTGTGTCTGCCAGCAATGCTTTTAGGAATGGCTTTAAAAATCACCAGCAAAAGAGGTCACTTTGTGCCTAACTTTCTCTCTCACACACATAGATCACCACCACTGCAGAGCTTATGTCAACCTAAGATCTTCCTTGTTGGACAGAGCCATGAGAATCCACAGGAGCATTCACAAAGGGAGGTGCAAATAGTGGGTGTGAGGAAATTAGTGAGTGGGGAAAATCAAGAAGGAGAAATGACATTGGTTTAAAATGAGGGAAAAGAACACTGGAACTGACTGCCATGGGGGGTTGTGGTGTCTCACTCTCTGGAGATATTCAAGACCTGCCTGGATGTGTTCCTGTGTGACCTGCTGTAGGTGACCCTGCTCTGGCAGGGGGGTTGGGCTGGATGAGCTTTCAAGGTCCCTTCCAACCCCTACCATTCTGTGGTTCTGTGAAAACCAAACCAAACCACCACCACAACAACAACAAAGTGCATTTAAAATTAGAACTGTGATATAGAGAACCCATCTGGACTTCAGGTTATTTCTGTGTACTATTTGGGTGGCACAAAGGGAAATGGATCTGCAAGCAATCTGGCCCTCCCCAAACCAAACCAAACTGTCCCAGAGCAATTCAAATGAATGCCAGGAGCTTCCTGCTGCAATTATTTCAGGTGCTTTGTTTCCATATGTGTACTCCACTGCAAATCAGCCACTCATTAATCTTCACTATCTCTGTATGTCACCTCCATGCATCTGAAACTGATGAATAAACAACCTAAATTGAAATGTAATGGCTTTAGGTGATCCGTTTCTTGTCAAATTAAAGACAATTAAACCCAGTCTGCCAGTTTAGATGTGTGGATATAAATGAGCATAGAGGGCAAGAAGCTCATCATGAAGGTCTTGGGTCTCAACCCACTCAGGATTTGTCCAAGGTTTCAATGTGCCTAAATTTGCAAATCACCTCTTCTTGTGACTCAGCTCCAATGTCTCCCTGAAAAGCTTCTGGGGATGTTCTACCAAGAGCAGACACAAATTCAGCTTGGAGAGGAGGAGCCTGAGAGGTGACCTCATTCCTGGGGATAAAGATGTGCAGGAGGAGTGCCCAGAGGCTGGAGCCAGGCTCTGCTGGGTGATGCCCAATGCCAGCACAAGGGGCAGTGGTGGAAGCTGAGCCATAGGAAATTCCTATGGGAACAGGAGGAAGAATTATTTCCCTGTGAGGGTGACAGAAAACTGGAAGAGGCTGCCCAGGGGAGTTGTGGAGTCTCCCTCTCTGGAGATATTGAAAACCCACCTGGATGTGTTCCTGTGTGACCTGCTGTAGGTGACCCTGCTCTGGCAGGGGCTTGGACTGGATGAGCTCTGGAGGTCCCTTCCAGCCCCTAACATTCTGTGAGTCTGTGATACAGCAATCCCAACTACTATAACATATTGTGGAACTTCTCCACTCTTCCAGCTTTGCTGAAACACAGAAAGATGTGGAATAGGCCTGAGGCTGTAGAATTTTGGGTCATGGTTTAAGTCATTGACACTGAACTTGGAATAAAAAGCCAACAGACAGTTAAATCAGTCATAGATTCATAGATTCAGAGAATAGTTGGGGTTGGAAGGGACCTTAAACATCATCCAGTTTCAACCGCCCCTGACAGGGAAGGTCCACTAGATCAGGTTGCTCAAGGCCTCATCCAGCCTGGCCTTGAACACCTCCAGGGAAGGGACATCCACAGCCTGGAGCTGTTAGGATGAGTTCAGAGAAGGTCACAAAGATGCTCAGAGGTCTGGAGAGCCTCCCCTATGGGGACAGGCTGAGAGAGTTGGGGCTCTTCAGCCTGGAGAAGAGAAAGCTCCAGGCAGACCTCAGAGCAACCTTCCAGTACCTGAAGGGGCTCCAGGGGAGCTGGGGAGGGACTTGTGACAAGGGCTGGGAGGGATAGAATGAGAGGGAATGAATTGAAGCTGGAAGAAGGGCGACTTAGACTGGAGATTGGGAAGAAATTCTTTACAGTGAGGAAGGTGAGACACTGGAACTGGTTGCCCAGGGAGGCTGTGGATGCCTCCTCCCTGGAGATGTCCAAGGCCAGGTTGGATGAGGCTTTGAGCTATCTGGGCTAGTGGGAGGTGTCCCTGCCCATTGTGGTGAGGGGTTACAACTGGATGTTCTTTAAATTCCCTTCTGGTTCAAACCATTCCATGTATCTATGAATCCTAGAGGTCTTTTCTACCCTTAATGATTCCTTGATTTGGTGATTCTATAGCTCTGTTATATTTGCCTTTTCTAGTGACCAGCAAGCAACTTGTGCTTTGCACCTACCATGTGGCACTCTGAGTTTCTTCTTGGGATTAGAATCATAGAATCATGGAGTCATCACAGATGGAAAAGACCTTTAAGATTATTGAGTCCAACCATAACCCAGATACAGTATGTCCTGAATGTTGTGGTCGAGGGGAGGCTTATTTATTAATTATCCTCACAACAATAATTAATAAACCATATGGCAAGCAGGTATTAATAAGAATAGTAACCCTTTATTAATGAAATATGCCAAAACTCATTAAAAGGATCATTGTACAGTTGGATGATATATTTCCAATGAGAATATGCAGTCTCAGGGCAAATACAAACAATTCTGTGCAAGCTAGGAGGCAACAACTTGGAAAGAGAAGGTCCCTGAGAGCAGATAGTGCTCAGTTACAGCAGGGGCAGGCTTGATAAGAATCTTTCAACCCAAAGGGCAGTGAATTCATTACTCACAGCTGGTTTTACCCCCATGGGGGATGCTGTTGCTGCTGTGTTAGCTTTGGGGCACTCTCGTAGGGCTCTGGCACAGCAGATTGCCAGCAAGGAGAGGTCACCACCTGGGCCCAGGCTGCTCTGGCTGCAGCGGATGGCAGGCAGTGAATGACGCTGCTCGTGACGAGAGCTGGCTTGGCTCCTGGGGAAACTGAGGCACAGCACCAGGCTGGTGGCAAGGGGAAGCAGGCCAGGGGGATCTGGCTTCTAGGCTGTGGCTTCTCTGGCTTGCGCTGTATGGCTCATGGCTTTATCCCAGGCTCTGGGCCAGGCACTCGAGGCAGGGCAGGGCAACTCGAGGCAGCGAGGCTTGAAGCAAGGCAAGGCTTCAACAAGCTTGAGCAAGGCAAAGCTGACTGCCTCGTTACCTGCATGTATGCAAAATGCCAGAGGTCAGCTGGTCCCATGGGGCACTGAAGCTAAGGTGTAGCTGCCCAACAGCAAGGTGTTCTGCCAGGCTGTGACCATAAAAGGTAGAAGCAAGGACCTTGTCTCTGGGGGAGCAGTGCTCAGCTTACCTGCTCTCACCCCAGATACATAACTTGTTTACCAGACAGGCAGAGTCCTGTCCCCTTTGTTCTTTTTCCCACATTGCCCTGTCTGTCTGCAGGAAGGAGGGGAGAGAAAGGGACCTTGTCTAGACATCTTAAGGCCTGTCTGGGTTTGTACTGGGCCATATCATGACCCTACCACAACACTGAAGCACTACATCTGCACTCTTCTTGAACACCTCCAGGGATGGTGACTACAACACCTTCCCTGGTTAAGGTTAGGGCTAGGGTTAGGCTGTCCCTGGACCACTCTCTCAGTAAAGAAGTTTTTCCTAATGTCCAAACTAAGCCTTCCCAGGCACAACTTCAATTAAGTACAACATAAATGAAGTCCCTTCAATTTTATGCTTATGCTAGGCCTGCTTCAAACTAGAACTTGAACTAGGTTTTCCAGGTTTAATGAGAACATTGATAACTTCCCAGTGTTCATAGTCAGCAAACATTCTCACACTAATTATGGGACATTCTGGTAGCAATGCCCAGACCACTGTGCTAGAAAACCAAGAGATATTACAACAGAAATATTGAAGTGAGGATCTTTACCCAAGTTGGAAAATTCTGCAAGGCTTTGGTTTTGAACCTCCCTTCTGCCTAGTGAAGACAGTGATTTGATAGATCAAAAAAGTGTCCACGGTGTTGTTCCCACCTGATGTTGTGAATTATTTGTGGTTTGGACCTGAAGCAATCCCAGCTGTACAGCAATGGATCTGCCTCTGCTTCTCTTTTAGCTTCACTGTTGTCTGCCTCAAGCCTTGAGAGAGGTTATAGAGGGAGAGTGAATAGGCAGGAGTGAAATCACAGAGTTGTCAGGGTTGGAAGGGACCCCAAATATCATCCAGTTCCCACCCCCCTACCATGGGCAGGGACACTTTTCACTAGATCAGGTTGCCCAGAGCCACATTCAGCCTGGCCTTAAAAACATCCAGGGATGAGGCTTCCCCCACCTCCCTGGGCAACCTGTGCCAGTATCTCAGCATCCTTATGGTGAAGAACTTCTTCCTGACATCTAATCTGAATCTCCCCTCCTCTAGCTTGGATGCATTCCCCCTAGTACAAATCTGACAGCTCAGCTCCATGGGCTTGGAGGTCTTTTTCCAGACAAAACAATTCTATGACTCTATTCTATGGTGAAGATGCACACAGGATGAACTCTTACTCTGAGCAGAAGAATATGGATCTGTGGAGAGGGTCCAGAGGATGCCACAGAGATGATCAGAGGGCTGGAGAGCTTCCTTTATGGGGACAGGCTGAGAGGTTGCTCAGCCTGGAGAAAAGAAACCTCAGAGCAGCCTTCTAGTACCTGAAGGGGGCTACAGGAAAGCTGGGGAGGGACTTGTGAGAAGGGCTTGGAGTGATAGGATGAGGAGCACTGATTCTGAGCTAGAGCAGGGTAGATTTATATTAGACATTAGGAAGAGATTCTTTACTATGAGGATGGTGAGGCACTGGAACAGGTTGCCCAGAGAAGCTGTGGATGCCTTGTCCCTGGAAATGTTTAAGATCAGACTGGAAGAGTCCTTGAGCAACCTGGGCTAGTGAGAGGTGTCCCTGCCCATGGCAAGAGGGTTGGAATTGAATAATCTTTAAGGTCCTTTTCACCTCAAGCCACTCTTCTGATCCTATGGAGATGATGCTGATCTCTCACAGCTCAGCAGCTGTTGCTCATCTTCTTGTCTTTTCCATCCCTTTCTACTCAATCTGTGGAAAATTTTCCTAGGCATCAGCCTAAAACTACCACACAAGTCCATTGTAGACCTGAAGTGCATTTGCCTCACCAGCTCTATTTGCTACCTGTTGTGTTCAGACCTGCAGAGCTCTCCCTTAGACCTTGCAATGACAAAGTGCAAACCCATCCCTGTCCCTACTCCCTCCTGTGCTGGCAGAGCTGAAGCTCCAAAGGGGAAAAACAGAGCCCAGAAGGGAAGCCACAGCAGTGATTCTACAGAGTTCCTGCACCTGTGAAAGGCCAGGAGGTGCAGTTCCCTGAGTCTTGGCCTCTCAGGACTCTTAGTCTGGAGCTGATGGCTTTTTTGGTTGGTGGTTTGGTTTGCTTTGGTTTGGTTGGTTTGGGGTTTTTTGTGGTTTGGGGTTGGTTTGTTTGTGCTTTGGGGTTGGTTTGTTTGTGCTTTGGGGTTGGTTTGTTTGTGGTTTTGGGTTGGTTTGTTTGTTTGTTTCATTTGTTTGTTTTTTTTTTCATAGAATCATAGAATGAGTTGAGTTGGAAGGGACCTCCACAGCTCATCTCATCCAACCCCCTCTGCACTCAGCAGGGACATCCTCCACTAGATCAGGTTGCCCAGAGCCCTGTCCAGCCTCACCTTGAGTATCTCCAGGGATGGAGCCTCAACCACCTCCCTGGGCAACCTGTTCCAGTGTTCCACCACCCTCATGGTGCAGAACTTGTTCCTAGCATCCAAAACTTGATCCTGACATTTCTCTGCCCTCTCCTCTATCCACATGCAGCTGTACCAGGGCTCCAAGCTGTTCAGAGATGGATTTTTGTGAAATTAACTGAGTCCCAGGGGCACACAGGAGTGTGTTCAAGACAAAAAGCAAACACAGCTGTGAAGTACAGGCCAGGGGGAGAAAATCAAGAAGGAGAAATTGTGTTGGTTCAAAATGAGGGGAGGAAAAATAAATAAATTTAAAAACAAGAGCTTTTAAAATTAGATATGTCAATTAGGAAATCCATCTGGCTTTAACTCCCTGGGAGTTTAAGTGGTTTGCCTTTTTACAGCAAAGCTGTTGGACAATCTCCATGGAGACTGTGTTGGTGGAGGGTTTCTTTCTTCTGCCTTGCAGTGCAGGATCCCAGCCTGGTACCCATGTGTAAGCTCAGAGGAAAGGTTTCCCCTCTGCCGCTGCCATCTCCTGTCCTCATTCACTCTGCATCCACACTTCAGTGCTTGCTGGCTCTGTGCTGTGTTCCCATCAAGCCAGCAAAGCAGCAGCTGGTTGGTATCAGCAGGCTGGGCAGAGCAGCCCCCCTATCCAGATGTGGTGCTCAGATGTTGCTCCTCCCCAACCCACAGCCCCCTCCCCACAGCTAGGACATGGCCTTGGGGAGATTTGGGCTCTGTGTGTGTGTGTGGTGGTGGGGGGGGGTGTTTCCCACCCCCATCCATACACTGAATCACAGAACGCCAGGTTGGAAGGGATCCCAAGGATCATCTGGTTCAACCTCTTTAGATAATATCGGGGTGAAATGAGCTGGTCCAGCGCTCTGTCAAGCTGAGTCCATCACCAGTAAGTTTGCAGATGACACCAAGTTGGGGGCAGGAGTTGATCTGTTGAAGAGTAAGAGGCCTCTGCAGAGGGACCTTGCCAGGCTGGACAGATGTGCAGAGTCTCAAAGGATGGCATTGAACAAGTCCAAGTGCCAGGTGCTGCATTTTGGCCACAACAACCCCATGCAGAGCTACAGGCTGGGGTCAGAGTGGCTGGAGAGCAGCCAGGCAGAGAGGGACCTGGGGGTGCTGGGTGACAGCAGCTGAACAGGAGCCAGCAGAGTGCCCAGGTGGCCAAGAAGGCCAATGGCATCCTGGCCTGGATCAGGAATAGTGTGGCTAGCAGGAGCAGGGAAGTCATCCTGCCCTGTGCTCAGCACTGGTCAGGCCACACCTTGAGTGCTGTGTCCAGTTCTGGGCTCTTCAGTTTAAGAAAGATGTTGAGATACTGGAAGGTGTCCAGAGAAGGGCAACGAAGCTGGGGAGGGGTCTGGAGCACAGCCCTGTGAGGAGAGGCTGAGGGAGCTGGGGGTGTTCAGCCTGGAGAAGAGGAGGCTCAGGGCAGACCTCATTGCTCTCTACAACTACCTGAAGGGAGGTTGTAGACAGGAGGGGGTTGGGCTCTTCAACCAGGCAAGCAGCACCAGAACAAGAGGACACAGTCTCAAGCTGTGCCAGGGGAGATTTAGGCTGGAGGTGAGGAGAAAGTTCTTTCCAGGAAGAGTAATTGTCCATGGAATGTGCTGCTCAGGGAGGTGGTGGAGTCACCATCCCTGGAGGTGTTCCAAAAAAGCTTGGATGTGGCACTTGGAGCCATGGGTTAGTTGCCAGGAGGTGTTAGGGATTAGGTGATAGGTTGGACTTGATGATCTCTGAGGTCTTTTCCAGCCTGGTTGATTCTGTGACTCTGTGAGACTGCCCAGTGCAGGGGATCCACTGCTTCCCTTGGGAGATGGTTCCAGTGTCTGGCTGTCCTCATTGTCCCACTCAGCCTCCTCTTTGAGCTGCCAGTCTGCCACCCAGAACACACCCTCAAGAAACCACCTGGAAACTCACTCTGAAAGCAAACCCCAGACATTAGCATTCGGATGCAATCTGCCTGGGTGAGGATATCAAAGGATTTAAAGGATATCCAGCTGAGGTTGTACCTTCTACTACAGCACCTTTGGGGAACAGATGGGAACCTGTTAATATTTTAAAAGTTAAATAAGGAACAGTGTACTGCTTGAAGGTGTGAAAACCCAAGCCACCTGTGGCAAGAGTCTAATTTCTCTTTTTATCACTTGCTCATTACTTGCCTAACGTACAAAAGGAATTGTGGAGAGCAGTTAACATGTCAGCCCTCCTGATAATTAAAACAGCTTTAATGAATGCAGTTGCAGGGTGGTGTCTTGCAAAGGAAACTGGCTTGCAGTTTCCAGGGAGAAAAAAGAAAAGAAACAGAGCAACAAAACAAAGCAAAGGAAGGGCACAAATTAAAAAAAAAAAGAATAAACAAAAAAACAAAACAAAAAAAAAAAAAAAAAAAAACAAAACAAAACAAAGCAAAAAACCTCAAGCCACCAGGATGCTTAGGGGACTTGAGCATCTCCCCTATGAAGACAGACTGAGAGCCCTGGGGCTGTTTAGTCTGGAGAAGAGAAGGCTGAGAGGGATCTGATCAATGTCTATCAATAGCTGAGGGGTGGGTGTCAAGGGGAGGGGGCCAGGCTCTTTTGGGTGGTTCACAGTGATAAGCCAAGGAACACATCTTCAAACTTGAACAGAGAAGATTTCAGCTCAACAGGAGGAGAAACTTCTTGACAGTGAGGGTGACAGAGCACTGGAGTAGGCTGCCCAGGGGGGTTGTGGAGTCTCCTCATCTGAAGGCTTTCCAACCCCACCTGGATGCATTCCTGTGCAGACTAACCTGAGCGCTGCTGCTCTGGCAGGGGGTTGGACCTGATGATCTTTGGATGTCCCTTCCAACCTCTGATATACTGTGAGACTGTGAAATAACAACAACAAAACCCCCAAAATAAAACCAAAACCCAGACCCACACAGAACAATAAGAAAACCAAAACCAAGCCAACAAACCAGCAAAATCACATAATCAGAGAGTGCATCAGGTTGGAAAGGACCCTCAAAAGTCATCTGGTCCAACCCCCCTGCAGTGAGTAGGAACAGTCCCAACTAGAGCAGGCTCAGGGCCAGATCAAGTTTGACCTTGAATGTCTCCAGAGCCTCAACCCCATCCCTGGGCAGCCTGTTCCAGTATCTCCCCAGCCTCACTGTGCACAACTTCCTCCTGATGTCCAACCTAACTCTGCCCTGCTCCACTTTCAAACCATTGCCCCTGGTCCTGTCCCCACAGCCCCTTCTGAACAGTCCCTCCCCAGCCTGACTATAGGTCCCCTTCAGGTATTGAAATGCAGCTCTGAGGTCTTCCTAGAGTCTTCTTCAGGCTGAACAGCCCTAAATCCCTCAGCCTGTCCCCACAGAGCTGCTCCACCTCTCTGATCATCATTGTAGCATCCTGGGGACCCACTCCAGCAGGTCCGTGTCTCTGTTGTGTTGGAGGTCCTATAGCAGGACACAGCACTCCAGGTGAGGTCTCACCAGATGTGGTGGGTTGAAAATTCCCCTCCAACATTAAATTTGCCAAAACCAGCTCAATTGGGAAAAAAAGGAAGCTGTATTTACAAGCAAAACTCCAATCTACAATGGAATGCAAGGAGTATGTACAAACTAGAGAAGATTTACAAGATTTACAGGGATTGACAATTCATGAACAGCACAAGGACCCCTCTGGCCAAAGACCAGGGGAAGCTGCAACATCTTCTCCCTTCCCTGCCTCCTCCCCTACCTCCCTGCACACAAGGAACAAGAGAGAGAAGCAGAGAGGTTAATATCAGGCACAACAATGCAGCCAAGGGCAAGCAGAAGCACACAGTTAGTATCTCCCAGCCTGAGGAAGTGAGAGGAGAGAGATTGTTTTGGGAACTGAATCTTGTGGTAGATATCTCTCCAATGGGATTGTTTAGAATTATCTTTATTTCCCTTTCTACACCCACTAGTGATTTATTTACATTTTTACTATTTTCTGTTCAAGATATGTGAAAAATTTTGAAGGTATAGCCTAAAACTACCACACCAGAGCAGAAGAGAGAGGCAGGATCACCTCTCTTGACCTGCTGGTCATGCAGTAAACCAAGTAAAGGGAGGGCAAAGTGTTTATCTTTCTAGAGAAAAGGGATTTTTAAAAAGTCACCATTAATGACCTGATGAGCTGGAACCCTCCAACATGGAGCTGTCCTGACCCAGCCCCCCCAGAAGTGCTGCATCACTGAGATTAGTGAGAGTAAGGAAGTGGTTTTCTGATTGAATTAAAGAAAATTGCCTCAGCATTGCAGTGGCAAAGCACTTCAGGCAAATGAGGTTAGAATTTTCTATTGCATGCAATTTTCTCTGACACAGAGGATCAGATTGTCTTTGGCATGAAATATTGCAGAGGAAAACGTCTTTAGCTGCTGCATTTGCACATTCTGGGGAGCTTTTCTCCCTGCTGTTTGAGTACACACAGCATCACAGGCCGTGATTAGCCCAGCCCTCTTCTGAAGGCAATGGTCTACAGCACAGAAGAGTTTCCACAGTACATTAGAGTTTGGAATGGACCTCCAGAGATCATCAGGTCCAACCCCCTGCCAGAGCAGGATCTCCCAGGGTAGTCTGCACAGGAATGCATCCAGGTGGGGTTGGAAAGTCTCCAGAGAAGGAGACTCCACAACCTTTCTGGGCAGCCTGCTCCAGGCCTCCAGCACCCTCACACCAAAGTTTTTCCTCATGTTGAGGTGGAGCCTCCTGGGTTCCAGCTTGTACTTGTTGTTCCTTTTGGTGGTGGGTTGAAATTACCCCCGAAACACAATTGGCAGACCAGCTGAGATGGAAGCAAATAGGCTATCAGGGAGTGATAGGACTGGGGGGAATGGAACAAAGCTGGAAGTGGGGAGATTCAGACTGGATGTGAGGAAGAAGTTCTTCCCCATGAGAGTGGTGAGAGCCTGGAATGGGTTGT